>NC_030684.2:123129373-123433784 GCF_000004195.4 Xenopus tropicalis | reverse complement strand
AATATTTCTTTCTATCCCAAATTACTAAACAGCAAAACGTGAAATTTCTGAAATTCACCTCAAAATTTCTGTTTGCAGCATCTTATTCCCAAATTTCATTAAAGGAGAAGGAAAGGCTAATAAAGACTTAATACCAAGCTGCAGGCATACCTTCAGTTCTCTCAATAGTGCCCCCAAAAGTCTCCCCATATTTCACCTGTTCAGAAGATCAGAAGCCAAACAGGAAAAAAAAACGCTGAGCAGTGTAGAGAAGATTCCCATAATGCATCGCTTCTTCAAGACTTGGTGACTTGTTACTGCAGGCGGCGCATGTGCACACAGCAGGAGCGTCCAGTTGCCATGGCGACGCAGCATCAGAGAACTCTGTAACAAGCAGGTGGGGGGAGCGGGGGGGCAGGTGCTGCGAGCGGCGGAGGGTTTGTGGCAGGAGCGGGGAGCGGGGGAGTTTGTGGCAGGAGCGGGGAGCGGTGGAGGGTTTGTGGCAGGAGCGGGGAGTGGTGGAGGGTTTGCGGCAGGAGCCGGAAGCAGGGGGGGTTTGTGGAGCTTGAGGGGGTTTGTGGCAGGAGCGGGGTGCGGCGGAGGCTTTGTGGCAGGAACGGGGATCGGAGGGGGGGGGCTGGCTTGTGCTTTTCAGCCCATACAGACATGCTGGACAAGATGGCGGTGCCGTTCACTGAAACAAGTATGTAGGTTCTAGTAAGTGTATCTCAGTTATTCTTTCATTAGGCAAGCCAGGAATATAGCGTTTTTACACAGCAATAGTAGTACTATTTAATAGTGTGCTTTATAGATTTTGACTTTCCTTCTCCTTTTGATACCCAGTGTTCATAGGTTTAACAAAGTATGTGCACGTAAGTTCACCTCAGAAACATTCTAAAGAATCCAAGATGGGCAAATATGTCTTCCTACTTTAAACTGCCAAATCACAAAGCCTTCCTAAAGCTGGTGGCATTGATAAACTTTTTGAATATTGCCTCATAGCTTCAATCTTGTTTCCCTCATTAATATAGTCCCTTGGTATTCAACTTCATTTTGTATTACCCAAAATTGGTAAAGGCATCTTTATACTTTAAAATACCAAACTTCTTAAACTAACAGATTTCTTATAATTTAGAAAACTGGAAAAATGTATATGTTGGCGCTTTATAAATAAATGTTAATAATAATAATAATAATAATCTCCCACAATATCTCCCATTAATATCATAAATACAGAAGTTAAATACCATAAATATAAATGCCAATGGTCTGTCGAACAGTTTGACACCCAATACACATATATTTACTAAAGTGAGTCAAATGTTGTGACCCTAAAATTAAAATAATGCATGACTGGCTATTCAGCCCCTGCAAACAAAGCACACTGCCTGCTCATTAAGAATCCTGTCTCCTAACAGCAAAAATACCTCAGAAAATATTTTATAAATACTGTATATGTTCCAATGAATCCATAAACTGCAAATTACTAAAGTGTAAAGCTTTGCTAAATGTAGTGTTATATCTGGAAAAAAATATCCACATGTATCTTGCAGAAAGAGAAAACACCCTAAATATGTACTCCAGTTTGTGCAACAGAGCCAGTATGCATGGATTTACCAAAGTATGTAACATGTAGGGACTCAAATATCAGATTAGTGCACATCCAGCTTCTGAAAACAAAGCACCTGTATGCATATTGTGTGTTGTAAGACATTCTAAGGGGCACATTTACTAACCCACGAACGGGCCGAATGCGTCCGATTGCGGTTTTTTTCGTAATGATCGGTAATTTTGCGATTTTTTTTTTGGCGTCTTTATGATTTTTGCGTAAAAACGCGATTTTTTCGGCGTCTTTACGATTTTTGCGTAAAAACGCGAGTTTTTCGTAGCCATTACGAAAGTTGCGCAAAGTCGCGATTTTTTCGTAGCGTTAAAACTTGCGCAAAACGGCGTGCCTTTTAAGTTTTAACGCTACGAAAAAGGCGCGACTTTGCGCGCAAGTGTTAACGCTACGAAAAAATCGCGACTTTGCGCAACTTTCGTAAAGACGCCGAAAAACTCGCGTTTTTACGCAAAAATCTTAAAGACGCCGAAAAAAATCGCAAAAAATACGAAAAAGTCGCAAAATGTTCGTTTCCAATCGGAATTTTTCCAATTCGGATTCGAAATCGTGTCTTAGTAAATCAGCCCCTAACAGTATAAACACCCAAGAAAACAGATGTTTTTAGAAAGCAGACATTGTGACAATTTCAGAATGAGTAAATATATTGTTATACACCAAACTGTAAAGCTTTGCTAAAGTTTGCATTTTTCCATTTTTTTTTGAAAAACAATGAAATTATTGCAATCTGCAGAATTTATCTTTCACTATCTCTTACACAGAAAGATAAAAAACCATAAATATAACTCCAGTGGTCTACTACATTGTTTGATGTCTGATCTGCAAAGGTTTATCAAAGTAGGGACCCTAAAATGAAAAATGAATTTTCTTGCCTGGCTACCTCGTCAAATAAAGCAGCCGTTATGTGTATAAAGATATTTTTTTTAAAAATTGGGGGTAAAGTACTCATTTTGAAAAATCAAAATTGGCTAAATACGTCTTTCTACTCCAAACTAACAAACTGTAAAGCTTTACTAAAGTTAGTGGGTTTTATGACATCTCTGAAAATCACCAAAATACTGTATTGCTGCATTTAGCTCACACAATTTCTTGCAAAGAAAAGTTGATGTCCAGTATGAATCCAGTGAAATACTTCAAAAGACTTTTTCATACTTGACTCAGGACTTCCATCACCTCACAACTAGGGGGCACATTTACTAACCCACGAACGGGCCGAATGCGTCCGATTGCGTTTTTTTCGTAATGATCGGTATTTTGCGATTTTTTTTGGAAATTATCGCAACTTTTTCGTTACCAATACGATTTGTGCGAAAAAACGCGAGTTTTTCGTAGCCATTCCGAAAGTCCGAAAAGTCGCGATTTGTTCGTAGGGTTAAAACTTGCGCGAAACGTCGCACCTTTTAAGTTTTAACGCTACGAAAAAGGCGCGACTTTTCGCGCAAGTTTTAATGCTACGAAAAAAATCGCCAGATTTTGCGCAACTTTCGGAATGGCTACGAAAAACTCGCGTTTTTTCGCGCAAATCGTATTGGTAACGAAAAAGTTGCGATAATTTCCGAAAAGTCGTAAAGGCGCCGAAAAAAATCGCAAAAAATACGAAAAAGTCGCAAAATGTTCGTTTTCCAATCGGAATTTTTCCAATTCGGATTCGAATTCATGTCTTAGTAAATCAGCCCCCAAGTGTTAATTACATTCAGTTCAACAGAGGAGCCTTCCTGGAGCTGATGAATGTTAGAAAGAGCTGAAAGAATAACAAAACTGCAGATAGTCTGGTGTATCTCTCCTATTTTAAGTTTATTGGATGGATATGGGTAAAACAATGATCTATTTGCTATACAAACGTGATGAAAAAAGGGTTCAAACATATCAGTTTTATTATTGTTATTATTATCATTAGTAGTAATGCGCTTTGGGTCCTACGGGAGAAAAGCGATTTACAAATGTTTGTTGTTGTTGTTGTTGTTGTTGTAGTAGTAGTAGTATTTATTTACTGATCGTTTATTATTTATATAAGTTTTTTTTTCATTGATGTTATTTTTTGTAAATTATTTTTTAACTTTATTATTTTCCATTTTAAAAACATAACAGAGAATAAGAATGTGACATGACTTTACATTTGTGATATTAATTCAAGAGGGCAGGTTGAATGTGAAAATGAACAATACATTTACAGTACAACATGATATATTCCAAAGGGATAATGTTATGCAAAGACACACACAACTGTACATAAAAAATGTATATTACATAATTAAGTATTACATTATATTTGCTCACTTCTAAGAAAGAAAAGGAAGGTAAAATATGACAAGCCGACATTTTTCCATTTAGAAGAAATAGAGAGTTTTGTTTATAGAATTCTTTTCAATTCATAGTAAAGGGTCTAAAAAATGTGAACTGTTCTTTTTTAAAACCGTTCGATGTTTTTGAATTTTTTGAGTTAGAAAGCTTCTTTTTGACATAGCTATTTCGTGCAATATTCAATAGTGACTAATGATGCTGATCTTTTCTTTTATAGCTGCAGACTGCAGCTGAATGAAAATCCTTTATGCAAGCAGACTTCAATGCAGAATTGAGGCACGACGCATTTTATATTTCTACTGTCGTGCCTCAATTCTGCCCTGTCAAAGGCCAAGCAGGAGTACTACAATACCCTCATAAACAATGGCAATTCCAATCCAAGATGCCTGTTTTCTATATTTGATACCCCTCTAAAGCCCTCATTAACAAAATCACTCAGCCTCATACAATGGTGATTTCAAAAACAAACAAAAAACAAAGTAGAGTCCATCCGCAATCAGATTCCCACATTTACTCACACAAACCAGCTCCTCCTTCCTAAATCTACTTCTGCCTGCCTTAAATCTTTTAATCCTGTAACTGTCTCTGAAATCTCCCAATGTCTCTTGTCATCCCCACTCACAACTTGCTCTCTAGACCCTATGCCTTCTTCTCTACTAAACACTGTGCTGCTGAGCTTACTCACATGTTCAACAAGTGTCCCACTATCTGCTCAAAAGGCCTGTGTCAAGCCTATTCTTAAAAGAGCCACACTTTACCCATCTTGTCTGTCCAGTTTCTCCAATTTTCTTTCTTGTACCCCTTGCCTCTAAAATTCTAGAATGTATTGTGTTCTCCCAAATTACTAATATTCTATACACTCATAATAGATCCATCTTTAGACTGCCTTGTGCAGAGTTACAAGTGAGCTTCTGGTTACCAAAACCACTTGGTTGCACCCCCATTACCACCATTGTTTCCCACCTTACACCTTTCTGCCTTGCTGCTCCTTACATTTGGAATGCCCTCTGAGTTATATATTTTATTAACAATTGACCTTTACAGAGGTATATAAAACAGAGGTGGGATCAACTTCAGCATCTTACAAGATTTCAGTAGGTCTCGTTACCCTACTCTATATAGCCTTTTTTATTTTTATTAAGACTGGAACAATTCAACTCTTCCATTGCACTTTAAATGGAGAGAAGATAAACCTACCTGCTGTCATTACAGACAAGTTGGGCAGCCCCTTCAGTATGAATAAAATAATATTTTAGGAAGGATTAGAGGCACCAGAATACCCAGAAATGGCTGAGAGTGCACCTTCTGTCTTATTCTCAAAAGGTTCTGTTATCACATGATGTTCTTTTATTTTAAGTGTGGATTGATCAATAAAATAAGTCCAATATTGTTGCCATGCATGGCTGTAGTACAGCATCTAGGCAGGACCCTGTTAGCTCTATACAATGTGACACATTTACAGTAACATCACTGTAGCAGTCTCCCTGCTATAGTTCAATGAGTGCCAATGACATCAAATAGTTATTTAAATGAATCCTTAATCTTTTCTTTAGGACGTTCCTCAATGTCAAATGCTTTGAGTACCCTAGAGGAGGAGAGCCACAGACTGTTTATGTATAAATACATTTTTTTTTAAATCACAATACATAAACAGTATAATCGCCACACCCCCACCATATTGCGCCCAACTTGTTGATTAAATAAATTGATTCTGCTCAAGAACAGGTACAGATCACTGCTTATCTTTTTTTCCTCTTCTTGGGTACTTCTATTGTACTCTCTCAGATATAGAGAGAGGAGTATGTTCTATTTATATCAGTGATCCCCAACCAGTGGCTCAGGGGCAACATGTTGCTCACCACCCTCTTGGATGTTGCTCTCAGTGCCCCCAAACCAGGGAGTTATTTTTGAATTCCTGACTTGGGGGCAAGTTTTGGTTGAATAAAAACAAGATTTCCTACCAAATAAAGCCCCCTGTAAGCTGATAGTGTGCATAGAGGCTGCCTAATAGCCAATCACAGCCCTTATTTGGCACCTCCATGAGCTTTTATGGTGCTTGTGTTGCTCTCCAAGTCTTTTTATATTTGACTGTGGCTCACGAGTAAGAAAGGTTGGGGACCCCTATTTATTTATTGTGCTTCGCATATCTGAACCACATGTGTTGTTTTATTGTAGCATATGCTGACTAAATGTTTCATAGATTCTGGTCATGTGAAACATATGCGAACACAAAAATGTCCAATGTTAAAATCAACATTTCCTTTGTTTGGCCTAATTATTAGTGATGAGTGAATTTTTTCATCAGGCATGGATTCGTAGCGAATTTCCAGATTTCACTATTGACGTAAAAAATGGGCGCAGTCACCAAAATGGGCACGCTAGTGTCATAAATAGGCGTGGTCACATAAAAAAAAGACATGCGCCACAAAAAAAGACGCGGGGAAGTGAAACAGGACAGATTCACTCATCACTACTGATTATGTTAGCTTAAGAAGTAACAAAAACCATAGGGTGTATACATTTCTAGGTCAGTACAGTTATTAAAATCATTTTATATACTTATTTATTTATTTAAAACATGTTTGTACAAACTTAGATTTGCTGAGAGAGACAATTCTTTTGACGAGAGACAATTTTTTTGATGCGAGAGACAATTCTTTTGATGAGAGAGACAATTCTTTTTGGTACAAGACAATTCTTTTGATGCGCAACTTGAAGTTTGACCCTCGCAATAATTCTTTTGACATGGGCGTCAATTTTCAGACACGCGGTGTGTTTTGCAAAAAAATCCGCCAATGGCGAAACAAAGAAATTTGCCGCAAATCCATGCCTGACAAATTTTTTTTTCGCCCATCATGAATTGTTACAATTTGTATGAGGCAGATTTATGAAAGGGTGAAATTAGACCTCACTACAGTAACCCTCCCCCACTATCTATTCGTTCTTATGGGATTTTTCAAGGAGTATTTATCAAATGATGAACTCTAACTTTTACCTGTTGATAAATGCACCTCTCAAAATCCCTTTGGAATGAATAAAGAGTGGGGGAACTGTACTGCAGTGAGCTCTAAATTGGCAAATAGGCTTGGAAATATGTGAAATGGCAACTTTTCATTCCAGGTTATTTAGGAAAGATTGCAGGGCTCTCCCATTTCTATCCCTGGTAATTTCTTTAGTGCTAATTCTTGCTTTATATAAAGATAGCACCTTCACCTTTTTTAATCCTTCTGTCCCAATTATACCATAATTTTCTGTACATGCAATGAACTCCAACTGTCTCATTTATTCTAAAAAGTTCCATTCCAAGTTTGCAGGCGGAGGAGGTACTTTTTGTACTATTTACAATATTTATTGGAGAGATAGACCTATAGTTACTGGTAGACTGGTATCAGATATCAGTTATTGATATCAGTTTCATTCTTTTTAAAAGGAGTACTGTCCCTCATCCTTTTCCTTTTTAGGAAGCTTTGATATTCACACAATATGTCTGTACTACTCTTTCTCATGTGGCAGTTATCTATTTTCCACACTGGGCCTAGAACTCTGAATAAACAGCAGCATTTTATCAATGGTTCCTTCCTGTTTCTTTTGGATTCTGTCAATGTTTCTAATCTCTGACACAATCCAAGGGTCACTGTCTTGACCTAGTATTCATCTGTTCTATTTCAATATTTCCAATTTCTTGAGCTTCCTTTATTCTTTCTGTTTTGCCTTTCTTTATCTTATCTCAAAGTCAATAAAAGTCACTTGAACTCCAGGACCAAAGTCGTAAAATGTGACCATAATGCTGAACCATCTTACATGCCCCTCAGACAAATAGTCCTGTTGAACCCTGGTTGATTGAGGATCTCATAGAAATTTCCATTAAGGGAAAGTAAGTGAAAAGGAGACACATTTCTTCACTTCCTGCTGGTTAATGGGTGGTGGACCCCAATAGAAACATGGCCATGAATGTGTATGGCCCAGTATGCGTCTCGTTGGACAATCAGTTAGGTACCAGGTGGGTTGGGCCCTTGTATGGTCTCCTTTATTATACCTGATGTCTCCACTTGTCTGTCCTCATCACTGTTCTTTAAAGGAACAGTAACACCAAAAAATGAAAGTGTATAAAAGTAACTAAAATATAATGTGCTGCTGCCCTGCACTGGTAAAAGTTGTGAGTTTACTTCAGAAAGTCTACTATAATTTATATAAATAAGCTGCTATGTAGCCATGGGGGCAGGCATTCAAAGGAGAAAAGGCACAGGCACATAGCAGATAACAGATAAACACTATTGTATTCTACAGAACTTGTCTGTTATCTGCTGTGTAACTTGTGCCTTTTCTCCATTTTCCAGCTTGAATGGCTGCCCCCGTGGCTACACAGCAGCTTATCATATAAATTATAGTGTTACTCACCAGTTTTACCAGTGCAGGGCAACAATGCATTACATTTTTATTACTTTAACCCTTTTACTGCCAGCTGTTTTGGTCAAAGCGGATTTTGTATTGCCAGACAGTTTTTGAACATTTTGCACTGTTTCAATTTAGGGGCCTTTCCTCGGGGGGACTTTTAGTTTACCCAGGAAAACAATATATAGTTTTTTTCAGAACAACCTAAGCTTTCAAAATATGGTAGAATTTTTGTGTAATTCCAATTCTGTAACAAGATATAGGCTCCTAAATGTCTAAAAATGCAAAAAAATTAAAATGTTCCATAATATAATCACACATACTAGAAACAAAAATTATTTTATGCATGAATATACAACTGATTTGGAAAGTCCCATGTCTCCTGAACGTGCCAATACCAAATATATATAGTTTTATGGAGATTTCTCACTTGTATAGGTCAAAACTCCCAGCAGTACACTACCTAATTTCCAAAGCACTGCTCCAGAAAGCTGCATACTTTAGATTTCAAGGCCAAAAATTCTACTAACAGAAGGTTTATCCCAGAAAATTGTACATTTTTGGAAAGAACAGATTCTGGGGAATACAGAATAGGCACAACTGTCTGTCTACTCCAAACTATCAAGTTGCAATGCATTCCTAAAGTTATTGGTTTTTATCAAAATTTGTTAAAAATTTGTTAAAAATCGCTTCAAAGCTTCCAGTCTATAGTATCTTATCTCCTACAGGTCATAAAGTAACCAAATAAAACACCCTATATATGAATGCCAGGGGTCCACTGAACAGTTTGATGCCCAATATGTATAGGTTTCCCTAAGTATGTGGCATGTAGGGGCCACAATGTGAACATACCCCATATGTACTGTCATTTCTATCATTTCAGCTCCTGCAAAATCAACACATTTACATCATTATATGTGGGATAAAGCTAGTAAAAAGTACGCTCACCCCAGAAAGTCATATATTTTTGGAAAGTACACATTCCCCCGAATCTAAAATGGGTACCCATGTCTTTCTACTCCAAAGTACCAAGCCGCACAGCTTTTCTAAAGTTAGCAATTTTGATGACATTTCCAAAAATCCCCTCAAAGCTTCCACTTTGCAGCATCTTATCTCCCACATAGCATTAGGTACCAAGATAAAACACCCTAAATTTGAACGCCAGGGGTCCACTGAACAGTTTGATGCCCAATATGTATAGGTTTACCTAAGTATGTGGCATGTAGGGGCCCCAATGTGAACATACCCCCATATGTACTGTCATTTCTGTCATTTCAGCTCCTGCAAAATCAACACATTTACATCATTATATGTGGGATAAAGCTAGTAAAAAGTACGCTCACCCCAGAAAGTCATATATTTTTGGAAAGTGCACATTCCCCCAAATCTAAAATTGGTACCCATGTCTTTCTACTCCAAAATACCAAGCCGCACAGCTTTTCTAAAGTTAGCAATTTTGATGACATTTCCAAAAATCCCCTCAAAGCTTCCACTTTGCAGCATCTTATCTCCCACATAGCATTAGGTACCAAGATAAATCACCCTGAATTTGAATACCAGGGGTCCACTGAATAGTTTGATGCCCAATATGTATAGGTTTACCTAAGTATGTGGCATGTAGGGGCCCCAATGTGAACATACCCCCATATGTACTGTCATTTCTGTCATTTCTGTCATTTCAGCTCCTGCAAAATCAACACATTTACATCATTATATGTGGGATAAAGCTAGTAAAAAGTACTCTCACCCCAGAAAGTCATATATTTTTGGAAAGTACACATTCCCCCGAATCTAAAATGGGTGCCCATGTCTTTCTACTCCAAAGTACCAAGCCGCACAGCTTTTCTAAAGTTAGCAATTTTGATGACATTTCCAAAAATCCCCTCAAAGCTTCCACTTTGCAGCATCTTATCTCCCACATAGCATTAGGTACCAAGATAAAACACCCTAAATTTGAACACCAGGGGTCCACTGAACAGTTTGATGCCCAATATGTATAGGTTTACCTAAGTATGTGGCATGTAGGGGCCCCAATGTGAACATACCCCATATGTACTGTCATTTCTGTCATTTCAGCTCCTGCAAAATCAACACATTTACATCATTATATGTGGGATAAAGCTAGTAAAAAGTATGCTCACCCCAGAAAGTCATATATTTTTGGAAAGTACACATTCCCCCGAATCTAAAATGGGTACCCATGTCTTTCTACTCCAAAGTACCAAGCCGCACAGCTTTTCTAAAATTAGCAATTTTGATGACATTGCCAAAAATCCCCTCAAAGCTTCCACTTTGCAGCATCTTATCTCCCACATAGCATTAGGTACCAAGATAAAACACCCTGAATTTGAACACCAGGGGTCCACTGAACAGTTTGATGCCCAATATGTATAGGTTTACCTAAGTATGTGGCATGTAGGGGCCCCAATGTGAACATACCCCCATATGTACTGTCATTTCTGTCATTTCAGCTCCTGCAAAATCAACACATTTACATCATTATATGTGGGATAAAGCTAGTAAAAAGTATGTTCACCCCAGAAAGTCATATATTTTTGGAAAGTACACATTCCCCCGAATTTAAAATGGGTACCCATGTCTTTCTACTCCAAAGTACAATGCCGCACAGCTTTTCTAAAGTTAGAAATTCTGATGACATTTCCAAAAATCCCCCCAAAGCTTCCACTTTGCAGCATCTTATCTCCCACATAGCATTAGGTACCAAGATAAAACACCCTAAATATGAATGCCAGGGGTCCACTGAACAGTTTGATGCCCAATATGTATAGGTTTACCTAAGTATGTGGCATGTAGGGGCCCCAATGTGAATATACCCCCATATGATCTATCATTTCAGCTCCTGCAAAATCAACACATTTACATCCTTTATGTGGGATAATGCTACAAAAAAAGTACACTCACCCCAGAAAGCCATATATTTTTGGAAAGTACACATCCCCCCGAATCTATGATGGGTAAACATTTCTTCTTGCTTCAAAGTACCAAGCTGTAAAGCTTTCCTAAGTTTGCAGATTTATATGACATTTTAAAAATCGCATAAAAATGTTGCAATTTGCATTTATCTCTCACAATTTCTTGATAAAGATCAGATAAAGACAAATCACCCCAAATAGGAACACCAGAGGCCTACTGAACAGTTTCATGCCCAATATGCATAGATATACCAAAGTCTGCGGTATGTACTGAACCCAAAATGAAAATAGCGCATAAGGATTTCTCGCCTGCCAGCTCAGCTTTTGCACACAGAGCCCCCTTGTCAGTGTATTATGTGCCAAAACTTCCCCTAACTATACAGTGACCCCCACAAAACCATATATTTTTGGAAAGTACACATTCTGACAAATACAACAAGGGTAAAGAGTCCTTTCTACACCAAAGTACCAATCTGCAGAGCTTTCCTAAAGTTATTGGTTTTTATGACATTTCAGAAAATC
Source organism: Xenopus tropicalis (assembly GCF_000004195.4). Classification (NCBI taxonomy): domain Eukaryota; kingdom Metazoa; phylum Chordata; class Amphibia; order Anura; family Pipidae; genus Xenopus; species Xenopus tropicalis. Next base: position 123,422,036 of record NC_030684.2, on the reverse strand, counting down.
GCCTAAAAATGTTGCAATTTGCCGCATTTATCTCACACAATTTCTTGCGTGAGAACAGGAATTGCTCCAGCAGCCATTTTAGGAGCATTGGCACTCTTGGAAAACAATAATGTGTTTAACTTTCTTTTTAAACTGGGTGAAACTGAAAACAATGTGGGGATTAACTTGTCCTTGAAGGACAGGCTGTCACTGACTATTCTATTCCCCTACTATGCTAAGCCTTCATAGGACTCAATGGTACTCGACAGATCAAACCTGTTGTATTTTTATTTTAAAAGAAAGTTAACTAAATAAGGATAAATCAAGAATTATGGGAGTTATTTTCAAAAACATTTTCTAGGAATAATAATGAAAAAAATTGAGTTCTGGTGAAAACCCACTTGTAAATCTCGAAATTATCTAGACGTAAGAAAAAAATCTGACTTTATCTCATAATTGCTTAGTAAATGTGCCCCAATGTGTTGCACTTAAAACAAGGGTATCATTATTTACTAACATGTTGACTTATGAGTAACTCCATAGCCATAGAATACATTACAGCACACTGCTGATTTCTCCAATAGTGTTTCTGATGCACAAATCAAGAGTCTATAAAATTCACTGCATTTTGATGCTATTAGTTTATTAATACTGTGTTTAGTACTTACAATTTTTTAATAAATCTTGTGTGTTTTTTTCAGAATCCCATATGTACTGCAGACAATTTCGAAAAAGCTGCTTTTACTTCCTTGTTTCTAAAAGTATAAATTAAAGGATTCAGAATGGGAGTGACCACAGTGTACAGGAGAGCAAAGAATTTCCGATAATGGCCATCCTTTGGGCCAAGATAAACAAATAAAGCTGCACAGTAAATGAGATTTACTACAATGAGATGTGCTGAACAAGTGGAAAAGGCTTTATGTTTATTTTCTGTACCCTTAATTTTTAAAATAGCAACAATGATATGGGCGTAGAATCCCAAGATTAGAATGAACGGGAAAAAAGTTGCAAAAACCGCAACTGAGTTTGTAATAAGTTTGCTGGTGAATTGATTGGAGCAAATCAAGTCCTGGATTGGTGCTAAATGACAGTAAAAATGGTTGATTTCATTAGGGCCACTGAATTGTAATCTTGCTGTGTAAATTGTAGGAATTAATACTGTAATGAAGCCAAGAGCCCATGGGAGTGCGGCAAGTCCAAAGCAGGTATTCTGGGTCATGATGACTTTGTAGTATAAAGGGTTGTTGATAGCTAAGTCTCGATCGAAGGCCATGACTGCTAAAAGAAAACATTCTGTAGTGCCCAAGCTATCAGAGACAAACAACTGCGCAAAGCAGCCAGCAAAAGAGATGGTATTGTCGGCTGCAATAAGGTTGGCTAGCAGTTTTGGAATGATTGCAGAAGTAACAAAAAGTTCTAATGCAGAAAGTGTACTGATAAAATAATACATTGGAGTATGTAATGAAGGTTTTACCCTCACCAAGATAATAACTGAAATATTTTCAACGAGGCACACAATATATGCCAGCTGGATGATAATAAAGAGAAAGATCTGGAATTGGTGGAAGCTAGAAAAGGCCAAGAAAACAAATTCCTTCACTGTGGTCTGATTCATTCTGTGTGGAAATCTACAAAATAATCACAAAAAGTTTATTAATAATAAACCAAATCTACAAAACTACATCCCAACAAGATTCTAATAGTGTACATTGCAGGGAATGTTTTCAAACTGTGGTTTTCTTGCTCATGTTGTATGTCATTTAGTAGAGTAGGGTAACTATATGTATATGGATTTGTGTATTCAGGTATTTCCGTAAGAAAAGTAACTACTACCGAATAATGTTTTTGTGCATGTTACTTACTAATATATTTATGAGTTTGTTCATGCAGTTTGCTATCAAGATATGGTGACATGTGGTTGTGTTATATTTTTTTTTTGTTCGTTTTTCTGATTTTGACAAGGTATGGAAAAAACATTATTACAGTATTATCATGAAAGAGCCTCATTCGACAGAGAGGTAAAACTCAAACTATAAATTGTCTAAGTTTAAATGCAAGGGAATTAATATAGACAGTGTCTGCTAACAAACCAAAAACAAATGAATATCTTTGCATAGAAGAGCCAAAACAGAGTGATATGTGATGAATATATATTAAGATGGAGCAAAAATCAAGGCATCATCCTTATACTTAGCTGAATAAGTTAGGCTTCGGATAGTGAAATTATGGTTAAAATATTAAACCAATTCAATACACAGTTCTAAAAGATTTCCCTTACATCAAGTAGCATATCCTCCAGCATGAATAGGTGTTTGGCAAAAACGTGCCTTACAGTAAAATTGTCTGTGTTTTTAAAGGCTCGGTCTCACTGTTGGTTACACCCCAGGGAAAATGGGACCTTTGATAATTAATTAATGAACTGATGGAGTTTGAAAAAAAAAATAATAATAATCTTCTGAAAATATATTTTACCCATTGACTGAGAAAGACAATCAAGGTTACTGACTAACAGTAGTAACATTAGCTCTGGCTCATTTGAGTATGGGTTCAAACCCCAAAAACCTTGGTGTGCCGGTCATAAAGAGTCAGCATCTATTTAAAGGTCTGAGTTGCTTTTTTTCATCTCTTTAATACGTTTGCCCCCACCTCTTAGTATTCAAGAAAAAATAAAGGTTACAGCTCACGTGACAAGATAGCGGCATGTCTACAAATCTAATTCAACAAAAGGGCTAAACTAAGGGAACTGCTTTTGAACGCACTCATTTTGCAATCAGAGAAACCGGGATACCTGAGTTTGTTGAAAATATCCCTCCTCTTTTTAATTATTTGGCAACCATAAGACAAAGGGGTTCATTTACTAAGTGCAAAGTATGTTGCATTTGCAAAAAAAAAAAGAATAATCTGAAATTTTGTTTTGCACTTTCCACCCTTTCTTCCAGTCTCTTTTGTAGTAACTTATATTTTTATTAATTTAAACCAAACGACAAAAGGAAGCATAGCTTTCACAATTCGTACCGTGTACTAATTTCTGGTGGCATGTAAAGATGTAGCGAACCTCACAAAAAAAGTTCGCGAACCCGTTTGCGAACTTCCGCCAGAAAGTGCGAACTTTTGCAAACTTTGCGAACCCCATAGACTTCAATGAGAAGGCGAACTTTAAAAACTAGAAAAGCCATTTCTGGCCAGAAAACTGATTTTAAAGTTGTTTAAAGGGTGCCACGACCTGGACAGTGGCATGCAGGAGGGGGATCAATGGCAAAAATTTCTCTGAAAAATACATTGTTGACACAGCGTTGCGTTTTGTGCTGTAAAGGGCAGAAATCACACTACATTTCTAAATTTCATAGTAGTGGATACGGAATATATTATTGCTGGTGGAAAAACATCGCTCGGGTGATTTTATTGCAATGCAATGTCACTACTATGTGTAACATGTTTGGTGCACTACTATGAATAACAGCAAACAGCACTGCACACATTAAACAACAGTAAGTTAAATTAAAAAAAAAAAATTAATAATAAAAAAAAGTTATCTCTGCTTGGTGCTGGGGGTGAACTACTAGGAGCAGCACACCAGTCCCCCACAGCTAGACTAATAGCACTGGGCTCTATAAATTACAGTAGCAAAGTAAAAAAACACAAATAAAAAAAAATGATGTGAATGTGTGGTTGGTGCTGCTCTCCAACACTCACAGATGGAGCTGCAGTACACAATGAAAAGAGTAACAGTAATCAGAAAATAAAAGCAGTCCTTACAAGGACTATTGGGTTACAGCAGATGAGATCAGTAGGACAGCTGCCCACAGCAGCTACATACAGAGCAGTAGAAAGTAGATTACTAGTCAGCAAAGCTACCTAAACTGTCCCTCAAACCCCTGCACAGCTCTCTCCCTATGCTAACTCATCAAACACACACAGGCAGAATGTAAAATGGCTGCTGGGCTTCGGTTTATATATGGAAGGGAGTGGTCTGGGGGTGGTCCAGGAGGGAGAGCTGCCTGATTGGCTGCCATGTATCTGCTGGCTCTGGGGTGAGAGGTCAAAATTTGGCTCCAGCTAAGGCGAACCCAAAATTGCGAACATCGCTAAAAGTTCGCGAACTTGCGAACACCCGATTTGAGTGCGAATTAGTTCTCCGGCGAACAGTTCACTACATCTCTAGTGGCATGTGGTGACAAAAATAGTATGACATTCCAAGTAGTTTAACAATACCTTCAGAGTTACAATCCTTTGATCGCTCAAATAATATTAAGTCTGTCATTCGATTAAACATTGCCTATGCATGGGATTGCTTATCAAAAGGGAGGTTCAACTCAAAAAAACAAAGGGCTCCAGAAAGTTCCTAATTTGAATGTACCTGTACCAGCAAAGTGTAGATCCTGGGATCTTTTGTAGTGATGAACAAATCTGTAAATCTGTAATCCCTGAAATCAGCAAAACGGCGAAAATGTTGCACAGCAAAAAAAATTGTTGCGAATTTTGATGCCTGTTTCGCAAAATAATCCACTAATGCCAAAACATGGAAATTTGCTGCGAATCCATGCCTGCCGAATTATTTCGCCCATCACTAATCTTTAGAAGAAAAAGTCCATCAGAACTCATCGTGTCCCTAATAGTACACGGGGGGGAGGGGTGGGGGTTGCCTCCCAGGTATGCTTAATGGAGATTTAACTGCTGGTTGAAATGAGGCATTGTCCAGAACAGCAGTCAAAGGCAAATGGAGTGAACATATATTTTAAGTTTGCCCTCCTCCACAGGTTTTGAGTCATTTTGGTATGCCAGGACCATGGATTGGGATGAAATGGGGCAAATTGTGCCTTTGCAATTTTTCAATGTTTACCCAGGCTATATCAGAAGACCAACATGACCAGGCCAATATTTGTCAGATATGCAGAGCTTTATAATATTGCTAAAGTGTTGGTAGCCCAAGACCCCCTTGGTTGTTTTAAAGTGCCAAAAACCATTCTACTGATTCTGTGGCATTTGCCACCAAAAACCAAATCATGAAAAGCCGTTTGCAGTTCCTTGAAAAACTTTAGTGGGGACCTCTATGGTAAAGACTTCAAAAAGATACAAGAATTTAGGAAGCATGTTCATCTTAATGTAGGCAATCTTACCAAACCACAAGATGTGGCCCATTTATGTAAATTTGATTTAACTGTTTTGGACAGTGGAACAACGTTCTGACATTTGTCTGACATATAAACACAATGCATCTGATTTAGTGATGTTTATTTTATGTCCCAATAATAAGCCCAATTGCTTTAGTAGGCTATAAAGTGCTGGAAGGGAGGTGTGTGGAGCAGTGAGCGTTATAATTACATCATCAGCTTATAATGCCACTTTAAACTGTTCTGTTTCCACTATGACACCATTCATTTATTTGTTCCTTATGTTAAGCTCTAATGGGGAAAAGTGGGCAACCCTGCCTTGTCCCTGTACCCCTTGCCTCTAAAATTCTAGAATGTATTGTGTTCTCCCAAATTACTAACATTCTACACACCCATAATCTTAGATCCATCGTTAGACTGCCTTGTGCAGAGTTACAAATGAGCTTCTGGTTACCAAAACCACTTGCTTGCACCCCCCATTACCACCATTGTTTCCCACCTTTGACCTTTCTGCCTTGCTGCTCCTTACGTTCGGAATGCCCTCCCTGAATTATATATTTTATTAACAACTGACCTTTACAGAGGTATATAAAACAGAGGTAGGGTCTGCTTCAGCATCTTACAAGATTTCAGTAGGTCTTGTTACTATTTACCCCTTTTCATTTTTTATTAAGACTGGAACAATTAAAGTCTTCCATTGCACTTTAAATGTGGAGAAGAGACACCTACCTGCTGTCATTACAGACAAGTTGGGCAGCCCCCTCAGCATGAATAAAATAACATTTTAGGAAGCACTAGCGGCACCAGAATACCCAGAAATGGCTGAGACTGCACCTTCTGTTCTTTTCATTTTACGTGTGGATTGATCAATAAAATAAGTCCAATATTGTTGCCATGCATGGCTGTAGTAGAGCATCTAGGCAGGACCCTGTTAGCTCTATACAATGTGACACATTTACAGTAACATCACTGTAGCAGTCTCCCTGCTATAGTTCAATGAGTGCCAAGGACATCAAATAGTTATTATTTTAATTGCTTTATTAGAAAATACCTGCTAAAACTTGGCTTCCGGTCATTTTTTTAGTATCACGAGATAACAACAGTAATGGTGGAAGGGTAATCCTGCACATAGTACCTAATAAAGGCATCTGCTTTCCCAGCTAACTTAAATGTCTTATATGCACATGTTCTTCCCAGCCTCATTGCTAACCTTTCTATTAAAGGAACAGTAACACCAAAAAATGAAAGAGCTTTAAAGTAATAAAAATATAATGCACTGTTGCCCTGCACTGGTAAAACTGGTGTGTTTGCTACAGTAACACTACTATAATTTATATAATAAGCTGCTGTGTAGCCACGGGGGCAGCCATTCAAGCTGGAAAAAAGGAGAAAAGGCACAGGTTACATAGCAGATAACAGATAAGCTCTGTAGAATACAATAGTGTTTTATCTGTTATCTGCTATGTGCCTGTGCCTTTTCTCCTTTGAATGGCTGCCCCCATGGCTACACAGCAGCTTATTTATATAAATTATAGTAGACTTTCTGAAGTAAACACACAACTTTTACCAGTGAAGGACAGCAGCACATTATATTTTAGTTACTTTTATACACTTTCATTTTTTGGTGTTACTGTTCCTTTAAAAGCTTATAAGGGTAATATACTGACAAGTACATTTGTTAAAGGGGGAACACAACTTTTTGAAAATTAAACATAATTTTCAGCACCTTTGTCATATACATCCTTTAAAAATATGCTGCTTTTTCATGATGGTTTGGAACAGTTCCCTAAGCCCCGCCCCCTGTTCCCCTGCTGATCTGGCTGACTACTTTGAGACTCAAATAAATGTAACAGAAGTCGACTATCCTCAGCCTGCCTTCAGCCTGCATCCTCCCAATCCCACAATTCCCTGCACATGTGATGTCAATAAGGAAAGAAACATTGTAGAGCAATGCATTGTGGGTTATATAGTTCCTGCATGTGGTCTGTAAGCTGGGGAGAAATCGTTACAATTTGTATGGGGTAGATTTATCAAAGTGTGAAATTATACCTCACTACAGTTACTCACCCCCACTCTCTATTCATTTCTATTCTTATGGAATTTTTCAAAGTATTTCAAAGTAAGAGTATTTATCAAATGATGAACTCTAATTTTCACCTATTGATAAATGCACCTCTCAAAATCCCTTAGGAATGAATAAAGAGTGGGGGAACTTTACTGTAGTGAGCGCTAAATTGGCACTTTGATAAATCTGCTCCATAGAGATTTCAGTTGGACATAAGGGCCCTAAGATTGGATATATTCTAAATGGCAACTTTTCATTCCAGGTTATTTAGGAAAGATTTTAGGGCTCCCCCATTTCAATCCCTGGTAATTTCTTTTGTGCTAATTCTTGCTTTTTATAAAGATATATATATATATATATATATATATATATATATATAAAATATAAAAAGTTCCTCACCACCTTGTATAGAGAAACTATTGAGAGCATCCTGTGCAGCTGCATCACTGTCTGGTTTGGGAATTGTGCCATATCAGACCGAAAGACTCTACAGGGGATAGTGAGGACAGCTGAGAAGATCATTGGGGTCTCTCTCCCCTCTATTGGTGACATCTACACCACACGCTGCATCCGCAAAGCCACCAGCCAATAGCACCTTCACCTTTTTCAATCCTTCTGTCCCAATTATACCATAATTTTCTGTACATGCAATGAACTCCAACTGTCTCATTTATTCTAACAAGTTCCATTCCAAGTTTGCAAGCGGAGGAGGTTTGTACTTTTTGGTCTGATATTTACAATATTTATTGGAGAGATAGATCTATAGTTACGGGTAGACTGGTATCACTGATATCAGTTTGATTCTTCTAAAAAGGAATACTGTCCCCCATCCTTTTCCTTTTAGGAAGCTTTGATATTCACATGTATGTACTACTCCTTCTCATGTGGCAGTTATCTATTTTCCTCACAAGATCTGTAACACTTCGCGTACAACTCTGAATAACAGTTTAGCAGCATTTTATCAACTCTTCCTAACTGTTTCTTTTGGATTCTCTCAGTGTTTCTAATCTCCAACTCAATCCAAGGGACGTTGTCTTGACCTAGTATTCATCTGTTCTATTCCAATATTTCTAATTTCTTCAGCTCTTCCTTTATTCTTTTTGTTTTGTCTTTCTTTATCTCATCTCACAGTCAACAAAAATCACTTGAACTCCAGGACAAATCCAAAATAGTAAAATGTGACCATAATGCTGAACCATCTTACATGGTCATCTTACATTACATAGTCCTATTGAACCCTGGCTGGTATCAGATCTCATGGAAAATGTCCGTTAAGGGAAAGGTAGTGAAAAGGAGACACATTTCTTCAATTCCTGTTGGTTAGTGGGTGGCAGGCCCCAATAGAGACATGGCCATGAATGTGTATGGCCCATCATACAGTATGCGTCTCATTGGACAATCAGTTAGGTACCAGGTGGGTTGGGCCCTTGCATGGTCACCTTTATTATACCTGATGTCTTCACTTGTCTGTCTTCATTAGTGTTGAGTGAATCTGTCCCGTTTCGCCGAAAAATTGCAGAATCTTTGAAAAGATTCGCGAAATGGTGAAAAATTTGCGAAGCGGCGAAAATGTTGCGCGTCCAAAAAAAATTGTTGCCCACGGCTATACTTTTTTCATCCGCGCCCATTCTTTTGTAGCCCGCGGCTATTCTTTTGTCTCCCGCGGCTATTCTTTTGACGCCCGTGCAGTGAATTTTTCCACTGCAAATTTTTTTATCCGTTACGTGAAACAATCCTCCAATAGCGAAACGCAGAAATTCGCCCTGAATCCAAGCCTGGCAAAACATTTCTTCCATCACTACTCTTCATCACTGTTCTTTAATCCCTGCCCAAATAGAGACAGAAATGCTGGTATCAGCAGGGCTGGATGCTTGGAACCTTGGCTAATAATGGCATGTCTATGAGGTGTGAGAATATTGAACATTACCTGGATAAACTCGGTGGTTCAAAATGACTTGGTAGATTGTGCCATTTGTTAAGTACAAAGAAGCAAGAGATATAACACCACAATGTCATATCAAACAATGCAACTTGAGATGATGCTGTTTATACAAGAGAGAAAAATAAAAACAGAAAAATCACATCAGTATACTTTAGTGATGAATACTAACTGGTATGCTCAGTAGCACATGGAAATGGCTCAACTGGCAGCTAGTTAAATCCCTGTAACAGTATCTTAATATGGAATCACTGAACTCATGTGAAAGCAAAAAAACAACATAGTACATAAACATAAACGGACATTCGTTTCCATAAATCCTCTTTATTTTTCCCAAACAGGAATTGCTCCAGCAGCCATTTTAAGAGCATTGGTACTCTTGGAAAACAATAATGTGTATAAATTTCACTTTAAACTGGGTGAAACTGAAAACAATGAGGGGATTAACTTGTCCTTGAAGGACAGGCTGTCACTTACTATTTTATTCCTCTGCTATTCTAAGCCTCCATAGAACTCAATGGTACTCGACGGATCAAACGTGTCTAATTTTTATTTAAAAAAAAAAAGTTAAATAAACATTAATAAATCACGAATTATGGAAGTTATTTTTGAAAAACTAAAATTTTTCTGGGAATAATAACAAAAAAATTGAGTACTCATGAAAACCCACTTGTAAATCTTGAAACTATCTAGAAGTAAGAAAAAATCTGAATGTGCCCCTAGGTGTTGCCTTTTAAACAATGGTATCATTATATACTAACATGTTGGTCTTACCCCTCCATTTTCTATCTCTATTGAAGGCACACTCATCAACCCGGTCGATTCGGCGCGTTGTTTGGGGGGGATCTTTGACTCCAGTCTCTCCTTCTCTGACCACATTAACACCACTGTCAAAACCTGTCACTTTTTCTGGCGCAATATTGCCAAAATGTGTCAGTTTCTTTCTACTGCAACAGCTAGGCTGCTCATGCACGCACTCATCCTGTCCCGACTTGACTACTGTAACCTGCTACTAACCGGCCTCCCTAACTCCAATCTCTCCCCCCTACAGTCTATATTAAATACTGCTGCCAGAATTCACCTCCTCTCACCCAGGAGAGTTCAGGCCCTTCCCCTGCTAAAGTCCTTATCGTGGCTTCCTATTAAACAAAGAATATATTACAAACTCCTTCTCTTAACCTTCAAAGCCCTCCATTCCTCTGATCCTCACTACATCTCTTCCCTTGTGTCTCCGTATGTTCCCGGCCGACTTCTTCGTTCCTCGCAGAGCAATCATTTGGTTGCGCCCCCCACTACTACTGCGGTTTCCCGCCTTAACCCTTTCTGCCTGGCTGCCCATTACATTGGGAATGCCCTCCCTGATTTCCTGAATCCTCCCTCAGTCTTTTTAAAACTAAACTTAAAGACTCCCTTTTGGAGCACTCACCCAGCACCTGATCTGGGAACTGGCACTTATACTGTAATGTCACCCACTGTGACCTACAGCACTTATATTTGCCTATTTGTGTCTGTTAGTTACCCTCCCATATAGATTGTAAGCTCTACAGGGCAGGGACCTCCATCCTCTTGTCTTCTTGACTCTTATCTTATTGCAACTATATCTTTTATTTATTTGTGTTTATTGTAATATTTTGTATTTATCTATTATTATCTTAATAACCCCCTGTTTGTATTAATATATTCTACTGTACAGCGCTGCGTACATAAGTAGCGCTTTATAAATAAAGATATACATACATACATACATACATGTTGACTTATGAGTAACTCCATAACCATAGCACTGCAAAAATAAATTAAAGCACACTGCTGAATTCTCCAATAGTGTTTCTGATGCACGAATCAAGAGTCTATATAATTCATTGCATTTTTATGCTATAAGTTTATTAATACTGTGTTTAGTACTTACAATGTAATAATTAATCTTGTGTTTTTTTCAGAATCCCATATGTACTGCAGACAATTTCCAAAAAGCTGCTTTTACTTCCTTGTTTCTAAAAGTATAAATTAAAGGATTCAGAATGGGAGTGACCACAGTGTACAGGAGAGCAAAGAATTTCCGATAATGGCCATCTTTTGGGTCAAGATAAACAAATAAAGCTGAAAAGTAAATGAGATTTACTACAATGAGATGTGCTGAACAGGTGGAAAAGGCTTTATGTTTGTTCTGTGTGCCCTTAATTTTTAAAATAGCATCAATGATATGGGTGTAGAATCCCAAGATTACAATGAATGGGATAAAAATTGCAAAAATCGCAGCTGAGTTTGTAATAATTTTGCTGGTGAATTGATTGGAGCAAATCAAGTCCTGGATTGGCGCTAAATGACAGTAAAAATGGTTGATTTCATTAGGGCCAGTGAATTGTAATCTTGCTGTGTAAATTGTAGGAATTAATACTGTAATGAAGCCAAGAGCCCATGGGAGTGCGGCAAGTCCAAAGCTGGTATTCTGGGTCATGATGACTTTGTAGTATAAAGGGTTGTTGATAGCTAAGTCTCGATCGAAGGCCATGACTGCTAAAAGAAAACATTCTGTAGCCCCCAAGCTATCGGAGACAAACAACTGCGCAAAGCAGCCAGCAAAAGAGATGGTATTGTCGGCTGCAATAAGGTTGGCTAGCAGTTTTGGAATGATTGCAGAGGCAAAACAAATTTCTAATGCAGAAAGTGTACTGATAAAATAATACATTGGAGTGTGTAATGAAGGTTTTACCCTCACCAAGATAATAACCGAAATATTTTCAATGAGGCACACAATATATGCCAGCTGGATGATAATAAAGAGAAAGATCTGGAATTGGTTGAAGTTGGAAAATGCCAAGAAAATAAATTCCTTCACTGTGGTCTGATTGGTCTGATTCATTCTGTGTGGAAATGTACAAAATAATCACATACCTAAAGTTTATTAATAATAAACCAAATTATTGCTTATTTAATGTACTTAATGAATGTGTCTCTTTTTGCTTTCATAAGTTACATCATAGGCTTCATTTACAAAGCCTTAGGCAAGGTGCAAAGTTTAGCACAGACAGCCCTAATGTATGTTTTGCCCAACTGGTTGCACCCTGAGGTGCAGCTCATTGTACTCCTATGATGGAGCTCAGCATTGGACCTCACTGTGAATGCACCGCTGCAAATGTGCAAGCCAAGGAATGCCGAGGGGGTCCAAGGTGCTGAGGAGCCTACTACTCCTAAATATTGCACTCTGGTTGTCAATTTGGTACTATAGCAGATAGTCTAAGACTTGGGGTCGGTTACAAACTATAGTATGTTATGGACTCTTTGAGTTGATAATGACACAGTGGGTAGATTGGATATTCCTACATCCCAACAAGATTCTAATAGTGTTCATTGCAGGGAATGGTTTTCTTTCTCATGTTGTATGTCATTTAGTAGAGTAGGGTAACTATATTAACTATATGTAACTGGATTTGTGTATTCAGGTATTTCCATAAGAAAGGAAACTACTACCTAATAATGTTACTTATTAATATATTTATGAGTTTGTTCATGCAGTTTGCTATCAAGATATGGTGACATGTGGTTGTGTTAGATTGTTTTTTTATTTTTATGCCATCTGATTTTGCATAGGTATAGAAAAAACATTATGGAGAGTATTATCATGAAAGACCCTCATTCAACTGAGAGGTAAAACTCAAACTATACATTGTCTAAAAAGAAATGCAATGGAATCAATATGGACGGTGTCTGCTAACAAACCAAAAACAGATAAAAATCTTTGCATAGAAGAACCAAAACAGAATATGTGATGAGTATATATTAAGATGGAGAAAAAATCAAGGCATCATCCTTATACTTAGCTGAATAAGTTAGGCTTCGGATAGTGAAATTGTGGTAAAAAAAATTCAACCAACTCAATACACAGTTCCAAAAGTAGCAAATCCTCCAGCATGAATAGGTGTTTGGCAAAAATGTGCCTTACAGTACAATTGTCTGTGTTTATAAAGGCTCAGTCTCACTTTTGGTTACACCCCAGGGAAAATGGTACCTTTGATATTTAATTAATCAACTGATGGAGTTTGAAAAAAAAAATAATAATCTTCTGAAAATATATTTTACCCATTGACTGAGAAAGACAATCAGGGTTACTGACTAACAGTAGTAACATTAGCTCTGGCTCATTTGAGTATGGGTTCAAACCCCAAAAACCTTGGTGTGCCGGTCATAAAGAGTCAGTATCTATTTAAAGGTCTGACTTGCTTTTTTTCATCTCTTTAATACGTTTGCCCCCACCTCTTAGTATTCAAGAAAAAATAAAGGTTACAGATCACATGACAAGATAGCGGCATGTCTACAAATCTAATTCAACAAAAGGGCTAAACTAAGGGAACTGCATTTGAACGCACTCATTTTGCAATCAGAGATACCGGGATATCTGAGTTTGTTGAAAATATCCCTGCTCTTTTTAATTATTTGGCAACCATAAGACAAAGGGGTTCATTTACTAAGTGCAAAGTATGTTGCATTTGCAAAAAAAAAAGAATAATCTGCAGTTTTTTTGCACTTTCCACCCTTTCTTCCAGTCTCTTTTGTAGTACAGGTATCGGACCCCTTATCTGGAAACCCATTATCCAGAAAGCTCCGAATTACGGAAAGCCCGTCTCCCATAGACTCCATTATAAGCAAATAATTCAGAATTTTAAAACTGATTTTCTTTTTTTATGTAGAAATAAAACAGAACCTTGTAATTGATCCCAACTAAGATATAAATAATCCTTATTGGATGCAAAACAATCCTATTGGGTTTAATTAATGTTTTATTAATTTTTTTGTAGACTTAAGGTGTGGAGATCCAAATTATGGAAAGACCCCTTATCCGGAATACCCTTGGTCCCGAGCATTCTGGATAATGGGTCCTATACCTGTAACTTATATTTTTATTAATTTAAAGCATCTTCTGGTGGCACGTGGTGACAAAAATAGTATGACATTCCAAGTAGTCAAAATAAATTGTTTCGCTCGTCAAATTTTATACAGCAAATTGTGATGCCTGTTTCATGAAATAATCCGCCAATAATGAAACACAGAAATTCACTGTGAATCCATGCCTGCTGAATTATTTCGCCCATAACTAATCTTTTGCTTAATGGCTTCAAAGGTCAGTATAGAAGAAAAAGTCCATCAGAATTCATCATGTCCCAAATAGTGCATGGAGGGGGTTGCCTCTCCAGGTATGATTAATGTAGATGTAACTTGTCGCCCACGTCTATTTTTTGTCGCCTGCGTTTTTTGACGCCCCTGTGCCCAATTTTGACGTGACCGTGCACAATTTGACGGGTGACAAAAAATTTGCGCTATTAATTTTTCTGTGGCAAATTTTTACGGAAGTTTCACAAAACAATTCGCCAATGGCGAAATGCGGAATTTAGCTGCAAATCCATGCCTGGCGAAAAAATTCGCTCATCACTAGTGTCGAACAGTAGAGCATCAAGGCCCCACAACTATGATAAATTCACTAGTACTAAATGTTGATATTTGGGGAAAAGATAAAAGATAAAACTTTGCATAGTAATGTCCTCATCAACTGGTTTATAAATTCTATGCACCCTGGGAAATGACAGTGGAGAAAATTTGCAGAGATGAAAAGGGTGGAAGGATAAGCAAAATATAGAACAGAGAGAAGAAAGAAGTATGGTTTGTTTGAGGATGGTTTTGCTTTACCTGGGCATCTTCTGCAATATGTGCAATGTTTTATATTTTGATGCAGACTTTCTCCAGGAGATAGCAGGGCAATGTCTAATATAGATTTAGATTTAGATTAATAGATATTAAAGTCTGTTCATCTAGCTACAATAATTTTGGAATAAAGAAGTCAAACTGAGTTCAATCCGGGAACCAGGGGATCAATTAAAAAAAGAGTGTATACACACACAAAGAATATGGTAAATCAATCAGGCAACACTATGAACAATCCATTGTTATTTTTTATTTAGTCTTGCATCAAACTAAGCAACTATGAAACTATTATCCCTAAAGTCATGGATGCATAATACCATTTTTGTGCAAAATAAATATTATACATTATAAATTATGTTATATCATTTATTTTTTTATTGTCAATTGCGTAGTTCAAACATTTTCCAAAGAGCTGTTTTTACCTCTTGGTTTCTTAAAGTATAAATGAAGGGATTTAAGAGCGGAGTGAGCACAGTATATGCGAGGGAAAGGAACTTGTCATAATTACCACCCTTAGGTCCAATATACACAACTATTGCGGCAATATAAAACAGACTGGCAACAATGAGATGTGACGAACAGGTGGAGAAAGCTTTCTGTTTCCGCTTAACACCTTTGATTTTTAGGATGGCGTTAATGATGTGTATGTAGAATCCCACAATTATAAGAAATGGAAAAACTGTAGTAAAAATAGCACATAAGCTTGTAACAATATTGACAATAGACTTACTGGAACAAGCCAAAATTTGCAAAGGGACTAGATCACAGTAAAAATTATTGATTTCAAATGGGCCACAGAAGTCCATATTGGCAGTAAACACAGTAGGTATAAACACAAAAGCAGCCCCCAAAATCCATGGCAATATTGCAAGCTTAGTGCAGAATTCCAGGTTCATAATGGCTGAATAATGCATCGGATGGTTAATAGCTAAGTCCCGATCAAAAGCCATCACTGCTAAAAGGAAACATTCAGTTGCTCCAAATGTGTCTGAGATAAACAGTTGCACAAAACAGCCAACGAACGAAATAGTCTGGTTACCGCCGATAAGGTTATCTAATAGTTTTGGGACAATGGAAGATACAAACATTATTTCTAAAGCTGAAAGTGTGCTGATAAAAAAATACATTGGCGTGTTGAGGGAAGGCTTTATCTTGACTAAAATGATAATTATAATATTGGCAGTAACACATATTAAGTATGCTAGCTGGATAGTAATAAAAAATAGGATCTGTAAATGATCAAAGTCGGAAAAAGCTGAAAGAATGAAGTAACTTCCGATAGTCCGGTTTATCTCCTCCATTTTGAATGCAATGGATATGGGTAATATAAGGATCTAATTGCTATACGAATATGATCTGAAAAAGAGTCCAAACTATTAGTTTTCGTTTATTTTTGGATATCTTTTGTATTCATTTTCATTTTGAGAAACATAATTAACACAAAAGAGTCTGACATCCATTTAAGAGGGCAAGGACTGTAAAAATATACAATAAAGTAAAATAACTTAGTGCAAGTCAAATATACCAACTAGACAATGGAATGTAGAGATAAATGTAATTATTTATAAAAATATAAATTGCACATGAAATTATTAAATATAACATATTAAATGTAACATTTCCAACAATTCAGAGAAAAAACGGACAGTAAAAGCCAGAAGATTTTCAAAAAGTTGTTAAAATAATCACTTTCATTGGACTATTGAAAAGGTTGTAAATGGTTCTATTTTTTTTTAACTGTTTGTTTTGTATAAGAAAGCTTATTGTTTTACACATGTCTATTATGTTATGTACAGCAGTGGTGGCAGTTTTTCTATATGTATCAATGGCTTTTCTAGCTGAAGCCAAGAGGATCCTGATTAAAGTTACAATGTAGAAAAGGTTTACATTTGGAGGCATGTGTCCTTTTGAAAAAGTATCCTTCATATCCTTTATAACAGGGGTCCCCAACCTTTCTTACTCGTGAGCCACAGTCAAATGTTAAAAGACTTGGAGAGCAACACAAGCAGCATAAAAGTTCATGGAGGAGCCAAATAAGGGCTAAGATTGGCTATTAGGGGCCTCTATGCACACTATCAGCTTACAGGGGGCTGTTTTTGGTAGTAACTCTTGTTTTTATTCAACCAAAACTTGCCCCCAAGTCAGGAATTCAAAAATAACTCCCTGGTTTGGGGGCACTGAGAGCAACATCCAAGGGGTTGGGGAGCAACATGTTGCCCCTGAGCCACTGGTTGGGGATCACTTCTTTATATTTGGACAAAACCATAAACCATAAAAAAGAATTTGCTTTCTTATCTTTTGGACATTTAAGTAAAAAGAATAATTTATGAGGTTCTAGGACTAATAATTATTTTTTATAGCTGTATGCTTCCCATGTGTCTTGTAGACTTTTCCATTAAATAATGGCAATATTGTTCCCTGGCATGGCTTAAGTACAATATTTGGGCAGGGTCATCTTAGCACCATACAGCATTACACATTTAAAGAAAGGCTGGTAAAAAAGTTACCCTTCTCTAGTTCCAAGAATGTTAGCAACAGTATCTAATCAAACCTTATTTTCTTTTGTGGTTTGGGTACCCTAGGAGAAAACAAGTCCACAAAATAAGAATTATAAACTAGATAATAAAATAAGAACTTATAATAACCTTTATTCTGAAATCACTATATCCAGAATAACCTCCCACCCCCATATAAAATAAATAACAGAATAATAAAACATTTTCTAATCTAGAGTGGATAGGTAAACTGTGAGGGTTGAGGAATTCTTTTTGGTCAATAAGTCAAAGAAAAAAGGGGAAAAAAAGGAAGGAAACATAGAAACGCTTACTTTTCCTATTAAAAACGCTGACATAAGCTCCTGGCTATTTTATACTATTACATTTGTAATTAATTGTATTCATTATGGCCAAAGGAACAGCCAGTACATTTTGGAATTTAAAAGATTATCCACAAAAATAGACAGATGTTCAAAAATGTAACCTGCAGAGTCTTTTCTGCGCATTCTTCAGCAAAAAAGTTTTGTTATTGTATTGCCACAATATGAAATACCTTTCATATAGCTATATATATATATATCACTACAATAACGCTCTGGAGAGTTCACCAGACAAATGCGACCAAATTAACAAGGTCCATGGTGTATAGAGAGTATATAAGCATAAATGTTTTAACTGACTCTATGAAATGTTTATATGTCTATTATTTTTGAAATATTATATATTATTATTGTATATTAATATGGGTGATTGTCTGATGGTGTGTTTTGCACAATAAAAAAAATTGTTTTCCTAATAATTACATATTGATCACTTACTATCCTATCACAGTACTTACATTTTTTATGTTTTTTAGGGTATTTAATAAAACATTATGCAGTAATGTAAGGTACAGTTATGTCTTTTAGAATATCTCTCCACTATAGAAAAAAGTGGGGGATGTTCCAGCAGAGGAGCTTCAAGTTTAAGAACCCATCACTTCACAATAGAACAATGTGAGGGATCTTTTCAACCCATAGAGCTTAGAGTCGGGTTTTGATAAACTATTTGCTGTGCCACAGTATGTATGTATGTATGTATATCTTTATTTATAAAGCACTATTTATGTACGCAGCACTGTACAGTAGAATACACTAATACAAACGGGGTATTAAGATAATAGATAAATACAAATTATTACAATAAATACAAAGTATTACAATAAACACAAATACAAGATACAGTTGCAATAAGAGGATGGAGGTCCCTGCCCCGTAGAGCTTACAATCTATATGGAATACAGTAGGGCATACTTAACAATTTTAAGACATTTGTAGATCCTATGAAAATATTATTGCAGTCAAATAAACTGTAGAAAGGAGGTTACCCTTATGGTCAGGCAGTAAGTACAGGGCTTCTTTGCTCCCTGGGCCTAAAAGAGCTCCCTAACTTGCACATCTGAATGACATGGCAGTTAGGAAATGGGTAGGGGGCCGGAAGCTTACTTGTTTCTTCGCACAAAGACTTGGAGCCACAAGCACTGATGAAGAGGTAAAAGATAAAGTACAATAGTAGGGATGCACTAAATCCACTTTTTTGGATTTGCCGGACCTTCATAAAGGATTCGGGCGAATACCAAACCCTAATTAGCATATGCTAATTAGGCTATGAAGGGTTACATTTTCAACTTCCGTGTTTACATGACAAAAAGTCATATGATTTTTAGGATTCAGATTAGGTTGGGCCAGGAGTATGGAATCGGCCAAATCCGCTGAAATCCTGCTGAAAGAGGCAGAATCCCCAACTGAATCCTGGATTTGGTGCATCCCTATACAAAAGACGTGGCAGCTTGTGTCAATTTTTTCACATCGCAACCAATACTACCTATACTAATATACCAGTACAAATACTTTGCCAAGTGTATCATCTTAAACAGATTTTATCCTCCAATACCAGATTTAGGGGCTGATTTACTAACCCACGAATTCGAATCCGAATTGGAAAAATTCCGATTGGAAAACGAACATTTTGCGACTTTTTCGTATTTTTTGCGATTTTTTCGGCGCCTTTACGACTTTTCGGAAATTATCGTGACTTTTTCGTTACCAATACCATGTGCGCGAAAAAACGCGAGTTTTTCGTAGCCATTCCGAAAGTTGCGATTTTTTCGTAGCGTTAAAACTTGCGCTAAAAGTTGCGCTTTTTTCGTAGCGTTAAAACTTAAAGGGCGCGACGTTTTGCGCAAGTTTTAACACTACGAAAAAATCGCAACTTTTTGCGCAAGTTTTAACGCTACGAAAAAATCGCAACTTTCGGAATGGCTACGAAAAACTCTCGTTTTTCCGCAAAAATCGTATTGGTAAAGAAAAAGTTGCGATAATTTTCCGAAAAAATCGCAAAATACCGATCATTACGAAAAAAACGCAATCGGATGCATTCGGCCCGTTCGTGAGTAAGTAAATGGGCCCCTTAGTGGCCTTTTTGTTTGGATCCTTAATAGGGTTCTCTCCAACTCATCAGATATTTGAAGAAGATCTCAAAGCCAATACTAATATTTACTGTCCCTCATTGTTAAGAAAAGTTGTAAATTATGTATGTATGTATATCTTTATTTATAAAGCGCTACTTATAACAATAAATACAAATAAATACTAGGTACAGTTGCAATAAGTTAAAGAGACAAAACGATGGAGGTCCCAGCCCCCTAAAAGATTACAATCTATATGGGAGGGTAACTTACAGACACAAATAGGCAAATATAAGTGTTGTAGGTCACAGTGGGTGACACTGCAATATATGTGGTACACATGTAAGAATGTATAGTTAAGTTGGTATAAGTGTGTATGTGTATATTTATATACGCACTGGGCTTTGTTTGATGGAGTTGAACTTGATAGACTTTGGTCTTTTTGTTAACCTAACTTATGCATTATTACAATAAACATTCAGCCGGTAAAATAAATAAATAAATAAATACATAAATAATTTAATACTACCCAGACAATCATATACCCATTAGAGACCTTGTTAATTCTTTTTACTTAAGATGGGTTTTTTTTTTCTTTATTGTCACTGAAGATTTGTTTCCCCTGAGTCAAAGCTTAACTTTAAGATGCTATAAAAGTTGCAGTGAATTAGATCTCATGCAGATGCCATAATTCCAATGTGAATTAATGTATATTATAGTACAAGGAAGTAAGATTAGACATATTTATTTTTTATTCCTTTCAAGGGCCGAATCTCTGCCGATGTTTAAGGTGAGGTAATGGGCCATATTGACATAAACTTGAGGTTTCCCTCACAGCTCTGTTTGAGAAGAAAAATACCGAAAGCTAACTACGTGATTCACTATCTTGTATTTGTATGTTACTAAAGGATTAAACATGTACAGTATGTCCTGCATTTCTTTTTCTCATGTCTATTTGCAAAAAAAGCTAATATGGCGTTGTATTCTAATGCTATTTAGTGGCCTGTTTAACTTGTTTGCTTTATGAGGGCGCCAAGCAGTGGGTACATGAATCAAATTTTAATTGATGTTGGGTGTTGAGTTAGATGAATATATATTTTTCACATATGGTTTTATACTGTACCCTTGATCAAAGCTCCAGCTATGAGCCAAAACTTGTTATATCGATGAACATTATTGGTCCATTAAGAAAATCATCATATATAGGAACTAGATGAGTACAAATATCTTAATAAGCTAAATATCATATAACTAGGTCAGATCAATACAGGTACAGGACCCATTATCCAGAATGCTCGGGACCAAGGGTATTCTGGATATGGGGTCTTTCCGTAATTTGGATCTCCATACCTTAAGTCTACTAAAAAAATCAATAAAACATGAATTAAACCCAATAGGATTGTTTTGCATCCAATAAGGATTATTTATATCTTAGTTGGGATCAATTCCAAGATACTGTTTTATTACTACAAAGAAAAAAGGAAATCAGTTTTAAAATTCTGAAGTATTTGATTAAGATAGAGTCTATGGGAGACGGGCTTTCCATAATTAGGAGCTTTCTGGATAAGGGATCCCATACTTGTGCTGAGTGACTAAAAAATGTTTTTTATTACATGGTTGTTCCTATGATAACATATCGTCTAGTCTGTTTAAAATGCTTGGTATGAATAGGCCAATAGATGATAATATGACATGTTACTTTGTGGCAGGAAGTGGCACAGATACCGTAGAAATTTTGAAAAATCTTCTTTGGATTAAGAGAACATGAAAACAATTATTACAACTCTATGTGCAGGACTGGAGAGATACTTCAGAAATGATGGAGACATCCAATAAGACTTCCGTCAATGAATTTATTCTTGTGGCATTTTCAGATTTCCAACTCAACCAGATTTTACTGTTCATTATTATCCTGCTGATGTACATTACATGTATAAGTGGAAACATTACGATCATTTCTCTAGTTAAGTATGAACGTTCACTTCACAAGCCAATGTATATTTTTATCAGCGTATTTGCTTTTTTGGAAATCATGTTTGTCTCAGCCACTATGCCCAAGCTCCTAGCAAACTTACTTGTATCCAACAAGCAGATATCATACGTTGGATGCTTTGCCCAAATGTATATCTTCAACGCTTTAGGGGAGACGGAATGCTATCTCCTTGCAATCATGGCCTTTGATCGTCACTTGGCCATTAACAACCCTTTGCGCTATACATCAATCATGAATTTTAAAGTTTGTTCGGAGTTAGCTTTTCTCCCATGGATAATTGGATTTAGTGCATCTTTCATTCCTACCATGTTCACAGCTAGTTTGGAATTCTGTGGGCCCAATGTGATTGATCATTTTTTCTGTGACTTGTCTCCTGTGCAAAATTTGGCTTGTTCCAATCCTTTTATCAGCAATATTGTAACAATTGCATTGGCCTTTTTCATGCTTATAGTTCCATTTATCATGATAATTGCATTCTACGTCGGTATTATTATTACCATATCAAGGATTAAGACATCTGAAGGCAAACTGAAAGCCTTCTCTACTTGCTCTTCTCACCTCATAGTAGCCAGTCTGTTTTATGGCACCTGCATTATTGTATATGTTAGGCCCAAGGGAAGCCGATATGACAAGTTTCTTGCTCTTATGTATACAATTATCACACCCTTATTAAACCCCTTTGTTTATACCTTGAGAAACAAGGATGTTAAAGATATTTTGAAGAAAAGGATTAGATGGCTTTTGCAGAAATCTGTTATGTGACAAGCGTAACAAAGTGTGTTAAAAGAAGTGAATGTGCCCTCGTAATTAAAGTATGTGCAATTAGGTATAAAAATCACAGCTCAGTTTTATTAAGTTTCCAAGGTTGAAGGAATTTAGAAAGCAGGTGTAAGTCTGAAAATGTCTAAAAACATTTTTTTTGGTGGGAATCACTAGTGTGAAGGGAGTTGCCTGTGAAGGGCCAAGGGGTTTTGGTAAAGGTATTAGAAAGTCTCCCTACATCTTATACCCTTATTGGAAAGTTCCCACAGCCTCATCTTCCAAATATAGAGGCATGTTTATCAATACTGTGGAAAAGTTCATATGGGTAGTAATCCATGACAACCAAAAACATGTTTACTTTCATGGTAAGATTAATCACTGATTGGTTGCTATGTAATACTGCCTTGGTGCTCATTTGAGATGTCTTACAAACCTGTAGGCCCAATGGCATTCCTGTCCTAGACCTCAACTTTCTTTTTGCTTTTTCAACTAGCATAAATCCATCTCTCCCATTCACACTTATTACTGATGAGCAAATGTTTTCACCAAGCATCGGTTCGCTGCAAAATTCTGTATTTTTTGGAAAACTGTAGCAAAAATTAGCACTGTAAAAAATTTGTGCAGTAGCCACAAACTTATACCCGGTTTGCAAATATTTTGGAAGAGTGAAATGGAACAGATTCGATCACCACAATTAACTATCCATGATCTATGCCTTTCCCACTTTCTTCACCTGTTATCTGTCACTGAGAAATGTATCACATTCACAGTCACTGTATACCCTGCACCATTTACCTTTTGCAGCTTCTCATTCAGCTTGTCCCCTAGGCTTAAAGATAGACAAGAAGAAGGGGTGAATATCATACTTTTTTTACTATTCTAACTAAATGTTCTTCCAATCTTATTTACTAGCTTTGAGGTTGGCATTCAGATATACATTTGTATTAGTATCTAATGTACTGTATCTGTATCTATAGATGCAGAAATATATTGACCTCCAGGACCCATAACCCAAGTTCTGGGTATAATAATAATAATTATTATCTATTATTAGGTCTTCCTTTCCTTACTCTAGGAGGCTTCAGAATCACTATTGCCAATCCAAACAGTTCAACAGCATCTCATCTTCTGTCCCTAAATACTTTTTTTCTATTGTCAGTGTTTTTGATGGACACTGTCTTGACCAAGCATTAGTTTCTCAATATTTCTTTCCCTGTATTTTGCCTTTTAACACATTTATTACTTTCAGCCCACAAACACCAAAAGCCACTTTTACTGCAAAGCAAATCCACAATCTTAATGTTTCTGATCTTTCCAATTTACTGTCATTGTCATTGTTTGAAATCTTTTCTGATGCCAACCCAAATAACAGTTAAATATTGTACGTTTCTATTATGCAGCATGTTTGACAACACAGCACCTTAGTACACGTTAACCCAAACCTCAGCCCAGACAATTTAAGGGATTCGTGGGTCACTGTTAGTTGGTTAGAAACAAAAGTGTTGCAAAGTAGCAAAACACCATGGTGGTTATATTGGAACCATGTTAGGTGGGGACCATCTAACTCACTAATCTTTACTGACATTTACCAGGGCTCTAGAACTGATGAGTCTTGTTATTGACGACTTTGAATGCTACCGTTGTCAAGTAAGGTGTAAGGAAAATAAGAAAGTGAAGTAGCTGAAGCCTTCAACATACAAAATGAATAATTTTAGCTTTTTAAAATATATTAAGTCATCAGAATTAGATAAGTTGAGAACGAGTTGTCTTATTCCAGGCAGTGTCATTCTGTGGCTACTAAAGCAAATAAAGTGCTGTCTTGTATAAAAAAGGGCATTGACTCAAGGGATGAGAACATAATTTTGCCCCTTTATAGGTCCCTGGTAAGGCCTCACCTTGAGTATGGGGGGCAGTTTTGGGCTCCAGTCCTTAAGAAGGATATTAATGAGCTGGAGAGAGTGCAGAGACTGCAACTAAACTGGTAAAGGGGATGGGAAGGGTTAAACTATGAGGTTAGACTGTCAAGTACATTAGAGGGCACTATAGACAGATGGGGGAATCTTCCCATTAAATAGAGCAAAACACTAGAGGATACTCCTTTATATTAGAGAAACAAAACTACCTATATTTTGAAGAAGAAACATAATGCCATGAAATGAGTATTTCTAGTAATGAAAATAAAGCTGATTTTAAATATATTGAAGTTTGGACTTTTTTCTCCTTTGATGCATCATAATTGTTTTCTTAGACTGTTTATCTTACGCTGTCTGGATCAAGGTAGTCATATGGTTGCATTATTTGATTATTGTGTCTTATAGCTGAGTTGTTATGTATTTATGTGCACAAATTTGCCAGAAAAAAACGGCGTAAAAATCTGTGTAAATAAATGAAGAAGATCACCATCCGAACACGGTTATGTTATGTAAGTTCCGGTAGAAGAAAAAAATTATGCAGATTTTACACCAGTTTTTATTTTTTATTTATTTATTTATTTTTATTCATTAGATTAAACAAATACAATTAACATTGAAAAACAAGCAGATCCCAGACGGGATTAATTTAATACAAGATATGAGTAGGATAGCAAATTGAACATTTCAGAACAATTTTACAGTTGGCAATGGATGAAAAGGTAATAATGGAAAAACATAGAATTATACAATTGACTAAGATTTATACTAAGGGGCACATTTACTAATCCACGAATCCGAATCCCGAATGGGAAAAAAATCGGATTGGAAACAAAATTTTGCGACTTTTTCGTCGCTGACGCGTTTTTTCGTATTTTGCGCAATTTTTCCGTCGCCGTCACGACTTTATCGTATTTTGTGCGACTTTTTCATTGCTGTCGCAATTTTTTCGTATTGAGCAATTGTAAACGGCGGAAAAACCAATCCGATTCGTTCGCGACGGTGACGTAAAAGTCGCGACAATTCGCGAAAAAGCCATGACGGCGACGGAAAAAAAAATCGCAAAAATACCAATCATTGCGGAAAAAACACATTCAGACGCTTTTCGGATGTTCGTGGATTAGTAAATGTGCACCTAAATATAGTCTTTCTTCTTGTTACTATTACAAAGGCTAGTGAAGTTTCAAAGGTAATCATGGAACTATGGTAGGTAAAGTATTGGGTCCAAATAATATCTATCTTTGGGGGAAAGGGTATTTATTCCATTTAGACAAGTATCTTGTGCAATTTTTTGTGTTACCAAATTTGAAAGCTATGGCTTCATTTGTACAAAGAGCTTGTAGTTCCAAAATAACTTCCGCTGTAACAGGGGGATTCGGATCTATCCATTTCTTAAAGATACGCTTTTTTGCTGCTGCTAAAATAAGATTTAAATAATTTATAGAATAGGAGATATTCCCGAATTTAGGTTGAAATAGATGAGACACTTGCGTTGGGTCTTCTGAGAAATTTAATAGAGCGGATTTTAGAGTCAGGTTATATTTAGAGTCTAATGTGGATTTTAGATGAATCTCAATGTCTTTCCAAAAACTTTTTATATGAGGACAATCCCATAGTAGATGAATTAAATTTGGAAGCAGTGTGGTACATTTGGGACATTTATTGAGGAAATTATTATTTTTAGAGACAAAGTTGAAACCTTTATAAGCCAAATGAATAAATCTATAATTTTGCTCCCTCCAGACTTCTGTATGTATAAGTTTATCAAAACGATTTATACAGTTGGTTAAGATTTCCGGGGAAATTTCCGTATGAAGATAGGTGGACAATTTCTTTGCAGTCAAATCCAACAGATGAGATTTAAGGATCGGGTTGCTCCATATTGAAGTTTGTATAATCCTGATTTTATTCCGGGATTGAGAAACCATAAGATTATCTAAAGCAGTAATAAGTAGTGAATTATAATTTAATAAGAAGTCTAGATGGTTATGGTGTTTAACCCAATGAGAGATTTGGAGATAATGTAATTTTTCTTTTTCAGATATTTGAAATTTATTACTAAAGTCTTTCCAATCCAAGATTCTACTTTGTATTTGAAGATGTTGAAATAATATCTTTTATGTATTTTATTCCCTTCTGTTTCCAGATGGTATGAGCTGGATTTTGTTCCCTTCCGTTTCATAGGAGGATGGTATGAGCTGGATAATGTCGAATTTTTCACTAGGGGTAAATATGGAGTTGAGATATAACTGGATTTATATGATTTATGCATTAATTTCCAAACTGCAAACGTATCCCTGTATAAAGGATTCTCTTCAGTTTTGGCCGATTGCAATTTCAGGGGTATGTGAATTTGTTCCAATATATTATCATCTGAATTAGTTAAAAGTTCCAGAGGTAGATTAGTAAATTTATCTTTTTCTGAAAACCACTCCACTATATAACGAGTTAAAGCTGACAGATTAAAGGATCTGAGATCAGACAAATCAAGGCCTCCATAGGATTTAGGATAGTTCAGTTTGTTTATTGCTATTTTGGGAATTTTACCCTTCCAAAGGAATTCTAAGATGGCTGCTTTTAACCTGTTGATATCTTTGTGTTTGATTAAAAGAGGTAGATTCATAATAGTATAGATACATTTCGGAAAGATCATCATTTTATAGAAGGCTATTTTTCCTTTTAAGTTCAATGGAATGTTTTCCATTTTTGACATAGAGAAATTATGTTTTTTAGCATAGGTAAATAATTTAAGGAGTAAAGCCTTTGGAGATCTGACGGTAAACGTATTCCAAGATATTTAATGCTTGAGAGACTCTTGCCAATTCCTAATTGCTTTAGAATACTTGGTGAGGTTTGACCATATACATCCATAAGCTCAGATTTGTTAAGGTTTATTTTAAACCCGGAAATAACCTCATAACGTTGAATCGTGGAAAACAAGTTGATAAGGTTTTTATTTGGGTCTTTAACAATTAAAAGTAAATCATCAGCAAAAGCTGTTAGTTGAATATTTATTTTATTTATTGATAAGCCAGGCAAGGAATCAGCAATCTTTAATGCTCTAATTAAAGGTTCCAAAGATAAGTCAAACAGTAGAGGTGATAATGGACAACCTTGTCTAGTTCCTCTTTTCAAGTAAATTAGTTTTGAGATTTCTCCTGCTGCCAATATCTGAGTTGTAGGAGCCGAATACAATAAGTGAATTAAGTTGATAAAAGGACCATGAAAACCAAAAACTTTTAGAGTATCTAGTAGGTGATCCCAGCAAATGTTGTCAAAGGCTTTCTCTGCATCTATTCCCACCAATGAGATTGGTATTTTGTTAGTTTTAGCTGTATATATGACTTTAATTAATGTTCTTAAATTTTTAGTTCCTGATCTCTCCTTGACGAATCCATTTTGTTCTGGGGAGATAAGTTTTGGGAGTACTGTAGATAAACGATTAGCAATTATTTTTGTCAATATCTTCACGTCTTGGTTGATTAATGCAATGGGTCTGTATGAGGATGTGATGGTTGGATCCTTTCCTTGTTTGAGCAGAACTGAAGTGTATGAATTAAGACTTGAGGGTAAAGATTGCTTGTTCGTTATGATGAAATTATACAATTCTGTAAGAAAGGGTGAAATTTCATTAATTAAACACTTATAGAAAGGTCCTGATAGACCATCAGGTCCTCCTGCTTTGTATTTCTTCAAAGATGAGATTGTGAATTTTACTTCTTCTTCAGTAATAGGAGAATTTAGGTTTTCCAGATCTGATTGGGATATTTTGGGGAAAGTTATGTTATTAAAGAATAACACCAGTTTTTACAAGCTTGGAGATGTGTACCGAATTTTCTTGCCACTATATAGTAGTATACCTGTATATTTTAAAACAACACTTAAGTTGACAAAAAAGGCTGCACTAGTTCTTCATATAAAAACAATCCTTTATTTAACAGTTAACAACATTAGAGTTTGTAGTAGGGTCCAAAAGCCTGGCATGATTTAGGTGTAAACCCTTAATCATAGCTTTAAAACACTTAAGTCCACCCTGGACCAAGTTGACAGTGCCCCTAGAATTCTTCTATTACTGTGCCCCACCTTAGTTGTCCTCAAATAGTTTCCATTAACCATTCATTTGTGTCATTTTTTAAATTCAATTTTGTAACATAACTTATCTCATTTACAAACACAAGCACAAGTGAATATTGGATTTAAGGGAATGCTATGTGTGTTGCATATACATGTGACATCATGGTTTCATCAAACGCCAACATAAATTTAGGTTTGCTGAAACTTTAATACGGGTCCATCAGCTTCTAGTTTTCTTATTCACTTACACAAAACATGGCTAAGATTAACTTCTAGGTGTCTCCACAATTTCATATAAAAGCCTAAAGAATGAAGAGTATAAACTTACAGTGGATTAGAGAGAGAGGTTGCATGAGAATAATAATGGCAATTTAAAAATATTTTCAAATGTCATAGATTAAATTTGTTTTTCTATACCAGTGATCCCATGTTGCTCCCCAACCCCTTGGATGTTGCTCCCAGTGGCCTCAAAGCAGGTGCCCATTTTTAAATTTCTGGTTAGGAGGCAAGTTTTGGTTTCATAAAAACCAAGTATAATGCCAAACAGAGCCTTCTGTAGGCTGCCAGCCCACATAGGGGCTATTGAGTGGCCAATTATAGCTCTTATTCGCACCCCCAGGAACCTTTTGTATGCTTATGTTGCTCCCTAACACTTTTTCCATTTGAATGTGACTCATAGGTATAAAAGGTTGGGGATCCCTGTTCTATGCCATAGTATTAATGAATACAGAGGGGATGTTACATGTGAAGAATGAAGAATTCAAATACCTTCTCGATTTATTGCAAGATGGGCTCTTTGGTTCCTTTTAGCCCTCCCCACCCTAGCCTCTCTACTCGTTGAAACAGAACACATGAACTCCAGTCTTATAATGGTGTAAGTGTTTCTATATCATCATTGTTTTTGATTGTACTGTATTATTTCCTGTATATTTAATCTGTTATGGACCATACTATGCCCAGGAATAGTAATGGTTGTGATGCATACTGATGGCATAACAGGAATGAACATAAAGAGAAGGCCTTGAATGGATTAAGGAGGTAAAAAATGATGCTAAACCCTTTCCCACAACTAGATGCTGCATTAGGATTAAAGAATGTGTATAGAGATGTGATTCAATATTGAAAGGCCTGAAATTATGAACACTGAAGATTATTATATGGCCACATTCACTCATCACTATCCACAATAGGAGGGGAGCTTTTGAATGCACAATACAGCCTACCCTGCATACAACTCGGATTGTATTTCCAGGCACTATTGTTTTTCCTATTAGCTCTCTTTTGAGGCCCCTTGACTTCAACAGTGGTGCAGAGCTTAGATTTTTGGGTCCCCAACAAATACAGTAGAACCCACATTTTACAATTTTTAGGGGACCAGCAAAAATAGTGCTGAATCAGTAAATGATTTGTGCATGACTGTATGAGGTGCAGACTAAATGGACTAGCCTATTTACACACAGAAACATGGCAAAATATGCATCTGTTTAGTATTTTAACTTTCTTAATTTCACTAATAACAACATTCACAAAGGACAAACAGTCATTTTTGGGAACATGAGGACAAAACTTTGGTGTAAAATCCAGGAAAACAATGTAAAATCAGAGAAAAGAACCCATATAAATTGGTGGGACCACAAAAAAGGTGTAGAATGCAGGAAAAAAAATCAAAATCGAGGTATGTAAAATTGTATTGTTATAGGCATACACCATTAAAAGTCTAGGTTTAAGATTAGTTGGATGAAGATAGAAGGTAAAAAAAAAAGTAAAAAGGTCACCCACTGTACACTTTAAAAACAATAAACATCCAATAAGTACAATGAAATTGATACCTAGACCATCTATATCAGGGATCTGCAACATTTTATACCCTTGAGCCACATTCAAATGGAAAAAGTGTTGGGAGCAATACAAGCATGGAAAAAGTTCCTGGGGTGCAAATTAGAGCTATAATTGGCTATTTGGTAGCCCCTATGTGGACTGGCACCCTATAGAAGGCTCTGCACTTTACACTGGGTTTTATGCAATCAACACTTGCCTCCAAGCCAGAAAATTCAAAAAAGATCACCTACTTTGTGGCCACTGGGAGCAACATCCAAGGGGTTGGAGAGCAACATGTTGCTCACAAATGACTGGTTGGGGATCACTGATCTATATTGTATGTAATATATATATACAACCAACTAGAAATTTGGCCTGAACTGAAAACTGTCACTTTACATTTTATCAAGCTTTCCAAAAACACTATAACAATACAGTCATGTTTTGGAAGTGTAATTGAGGTGTTGTTATACCCTGCATGCACACGTAGAGAAGAGAGGGCTCCTATACTCCTCTTTCCAACTGTGACAATCATTTTCAAGAGACATTTTGAGGAAATATGAATGTCCATTTAGCTAAAATACTTGCTTTGAAGGGAATGGAACATTCTAAGCCAATGCAGGGCCTCCCACTGATATTTGCCCCCAGACTTAGAACAGAGAGACAATATACTAGGTTTGGGAGATTCTGTAGACCTAGGTGGGCAGTCTATACATCGCAAGGCTTGGAGATGATTTGAGGAAAACCCACAAATAGGCATGGCTCAGTAAACCGAATGATATGTATTTATAGAGTACAAACTGAGTTCCCATATATATGCCATTCAGTTTCATTAACTAGGCACAAAATATGATTTAACAGAAATGTAAAGACAACATCACCAACAGGATGGTATCGTTCTCCAAAAACAATATAAAAAGAAATCTCTTTACAAAATTATTGTAAAAACCTGATTAAAACTATACATACATTTTAAATTTAGAGACCCATTTTGTTTATTAAGATGCCAATTAAACTGGAGACATTTTCTTTTTTCATCTGTCGAGGTGCCACATATGTATGCACTCCTTGAGGACCTTGTTTATGCTTGAATGAGAAATTATATTTCTCTAATTAAACAGGAATCCCCACGAGTCAGAACTCCTCTGTATTCTATATAAGAAGGAACTGTGTGAGATCTAGTAGGGTTATACCTCCTCTTTGTGTTGCACGGTTTAAATCTACATACTTTCATATCTGTAGACATTTTAAGGTAAGAGAAAGAGAAGGCTACTCTTGATATTCAAGTGATGGGAGATAAATACTTCCAGCCAATGTAAATATATACATTTAGAATGAATATATTTTTTGTATTTTTGAAAATCATGTTCTAAATGTAGATTGGTAAACCTTCTCTGCATTATTATCCAATACGTTGCTTTTCCCTTATCCAGTTTTAGATGTAGTAGAGTCAGACCCAGAACTAGAAGACACTTGGAATGAACTGTTTGTTACTGAATGTGGAAATTCTGCTTGAACTCTAAAGGCATGGAAACTATGGCAGATATCAGATGAAGATCCCATGTTCCTCAGATTTCTATGTCCTACACCTTTCAACTGATAAAACTGTTTTACATTTCAAGCAGAATGTTGCTGAAGTGCTCCAGCTACACCAAATCCATATGTTCTTGGTGAAAATGAAATGGCATTTTGCTGATTTTGTTTCTGCAATTCTGTGTTCACTCTACTAAAGCAATTCATGATTATTTATGCCTGCCCACGTGACTATATCGTACAGGTATGGAATCATTTATCTGGAAACCCGTTATCCAGAAAGCTCCAAATTACAGAAAGACCATCTCCCATAGACTCCATTATAAACAAATAGCTCTAATTTTTAAAATGGTTTCCGTTTTTCTCTGTAATAATAAAAAAGTGCCTTGTACTTGATCCTGACTAAGATATAATTACCCCTTATTGGGGGCAGAACAGCCCTATTGGGTTTATTTCATGGTTAAATGATTCCCTTTTCTCTGTAATAATAAAACAGTACCTGTACTTGATCCCAACTAAGATATAATTACCCCTTATTGGGGGCAGAACAGCCCTATTGGGTTTATGTAATGGTTAAATGATTCCCTTTTCTCTGTAATAATAAAACAGTACCTGTACTTGATCCCAACTAAGATAGAATTAATCTTAATGGAGACAAAACAATCCTTTTTGGGTTTAATTACTGTTTAAATATTTTTTTTAGTAGACTAAGGGGCCCATTTATCAAAGTACGATTGCCTCCGAATACAAAAAAATCGTATTTTTTCAAAGTTTTCATACCTTGCATATTTTCAACGTTTTTTCCGCTAATTCGCGCAACTTTTTTGTACTGTGCGTCAAAAATTACGCGACAAATTGTATTGTCACGAGTATGAAAGTTTGGGATTCATTCAAGCTTCAGTATCATGACTTTCCTTGGGCCAGGTTGGAGCTGTAGAGTGCCATTGAGCCCTATGGGAGACTTTCCTTGGGCCAGGTTGGAGCTGCAGAGTGCCATTGAGCTCTATGGGAGACTTTCCTTGGGCCAGGTTGGAGCTGCAGAGTGCCATTGAGCCCTATGGGAGACTTTCCTTGGGCCAGGTTGGAGCTGTAGAGTGCCATTGAGCCCTATGGGAGACTTTCCTTGGGCCAGGTTGGAGCTGCAGAGTGCCATTGAGCCCTATGGGAGACTTTCCTTGGGCCGGGTTGGAGCTGCAGAGTGCCATTGAGCCCTATGGGAGACTTTCCTTGGGCCGGGTTGGAGCTGCAGGGTGCCATTGAGCCCTATGGGAGACTTTCCTTGGGCCAGGTTGGAGCTGCAGAGTGCCATTGAGCCCTATGGGAGACTTTCCTTGGGCCGGGTTGGAGCTGCAGAGTGCCATTGAGCCCTATGGGAGGCTTTCCTTGGGCCAGGTTGGAGCTGCAGAGTGCCATTGAGTCCTATGGGAGACTTTCCTTGGGCCGGGTTGGAGCTGCAGAGTGCCATTGAGTCCTATGGGAGACTTTCCTTGGGCCAGGTTGGAGCTGCAGAGTGCCATTGAGCCCTATGGGAGACTTTCCTTGGGCCGGGTTGGAGCTGCAGAGTGCCATTGAGCCCTATGGGAGACTTTCCTTGGGCCGGGTTGGAGCTGCAGAGTGCCATTGAGCCCTATGGGAGACTTTCCTTGGGCCGGGTTGGAGCTGCAGAGTGCCATTGAGCCCTATGGGAGACTTTCCTTGGGCCAGGTTGGAGCTGCAGAGTGCCATTGAGCCCTATGGGAGAATTTCCTTGGGCCGGGTTGGAGCTGCAGAGTGCCATTGAGCCCTATGGGAGACTTTCCTTGGGCCAGGTTGGAGCTGCAGAGTGCCATTGAGCCCTATGGGAGGCTTCCAAAATCATGCACAGAAGGATAAAAGTCAGAAAGGTTTCCCCGCCATTTACGGTCGTTCGGATACGAAAATTTTGTGACTTTCAGATCGCCAATGCGATGTTATCGTGACTAATACGTTTTTTTCGTAAGCATTTTCGTGACATTTGCGATCATCAAAAATTATTGTATCTAATCCCAATTTTACCCATTTTGGGATTCGCAGTTGTACTTTGATGAATCAGCCCCTAAAGGTAGGAGATCCAAATTACAGAAAGACCCCTTATCCGGAAAACCCCAGGTCCCGAGCATTCTGGATAATGGGTCCTATACCTGTACTGCATTAAGATTAAGACTGCTAATTCTATAACACACTAATAGATACATTTAAGGCCTCTTTGCAACTAAGCTTTTTCTTCATTGCATTTACAGGTGTTAAACTCAAGATGGAAAATATCACAAAAACAACAGTAACAGAATTCACTCTGGTGGCCTTTTCAGACTTTCATGAATTCCAGATGATCATTTTTATAATTGTCCTGCTGATGTATATCACATGTATTTTGGGAAACATTACTATAATTACCCTTGTTAGGACTGAACCTTCTCTTCAGACACCAATGTACTTTTTTATAAGTGTTTTTGCTGTTTTAGAAATCCTCTTTGTTTCCGTCACTGTCCCAAAGCTGCTAGACAATCTAATTGCACATAACAAGAACATATCATTTGCTGGATGCTTTGCACAATTATATGCCTTCAGTTCGCTGGGGGAAACAGAATGTAGTCTCCTTGCCATCATGGTGTTTGACCGATATCTGGCAATACACAATCCATTGCGTTACTCAGCAATTATGACCCATAGGTTTTGTACAGGGCTGGCTGCACTCCCATGGATTATTGGTTTTGTTATTTCTTTCATTCCCACCGTTTCTACTGCTGTTTTAGACTTTTGTGGCCCCAATGAACTGAACCATTACTATTGCGACTTGGCTCCACTGCAGAACCTGGCGTGTTCGAATCCCTTAATCAGCAATGCACTGACAAGTTTAACAGCTGCACTTACTGTTGCCTCACCCTTCTTTGTCATTGTGGGATTTTACATCCATATTATTTACACAATAGTCTCAAAGATGAATAGTAGAGAGAGTAAATACAAAGCCTTCTCCACCTGTTCGTCCCATCTCATTGTATCAAGTATGTTTTATGGCTCAGGAATAACTGTATATATAAATCCTAAGGGCAGCAAATATGATAGATTCCTGGCCCTCACCTTCACAGTCATTACTCCGCTTCTAAACCCATTTATTTACACTCTGAGGAACAAAAATGTGAAGGAAGCTTTCCGTAAATCATTTGGGCAACTTTTAAAACAACTTCCTATAAAATTCCATAATCAAACCAGCCAAAGTCATCCCAGCCACATGCTATCATCTCTACATTTCTGAGAAACTTTTTTTGCAGTATTCCACCTACAAGAAGAAAAA
Source organism: Xenopus tropicalis (assembly GCF_000004195.4). Lineage (NCBI taxonomy): Eukaryota > Metazoa > Chordata > Amphibia > Anura > Pipidae > Xenopus > Xenopus tropicalis. The sequence continues at coordinate 123,386,904 of NC_030684.2, read as the reverse complement.
GATACACCTCTCTCAAACTTTGGAACTGCTTTATTATTTTCAGTAGTAGGTTAAAGACCAGTAACTATATCTACTGCTCATAGAATACATGACCGGCCTGCATCACCTTCTATGTTCTACTGTCCCTTTTAAATCCAACAGATCTAGCTCCTATTTTTACAATATCTATCCCATAGCAGTCTCTCCTCTTCCAGGTTTTCAGACCCCCTCAATGCTGTAAGCTTCCTATTTAGAATCTGTAATCCAGATTTCAAAAGCAAAACCCACCTACATTCTTCAAAATAAAATGCTCCCTTGAACAACTGTTCAAATATCGTACACATTCAGTGTCACACTGGGGGGTGAAGGGCCCACCGGGGCTTCCGCCCCAGGGGCCCTGCTGATGCCCCCACTGGCCGAATCCCCTTTCCCGCCCCCCCAACCCCCCTTGCAGGGCCCCCACCCGACGTCCTCCCCCAAGTGCATAAATTTTACGTGTCAGGGGAGGAGCGGTCGGGCAGGGGGAGTGCCGGCAAGGGTCGAGTCTGAGCCGCCGGGGCCCACTAGAGCTGGGGCCAACAGGGATTTTTCCCGGTGGCCCAGTCTGACCCTGTACACATTGTATGCACTAATACTCATTCTGTTACCAGTTGCTAATTGCGGTAAAATTGTTAAAAACCAGAGAACACAATGCCTAAAAAGAATTTAACCACATAACTGCAATCCCTTTAAAGGAGAAGAAAAGATAAAAACTAAGAAAATGTCATCAGAAAGGTCTATGTAAATACACCCATAAGCACATGATTTCTTGTCTCTTTTTTTGTAAACATGTTCTTGGGTATCTGACTTCCTCTCTCAGAAAAATCCTTCATTCCCAGGGCCAGAGTCTACTCAGCTCTCTCCTCTCTCCCCTTTCCTGCTCCCCCTCCCACAAGGATGCTAAGAACTCCCTCCCCCCTCCCTTAGGAATGTGTAATCTGATCTATAACGGCTAGAGCTGCAACAGGAAGCTACTTAAAATGGCAGCTGCAATCTTAAACAAACAGAGGAAGCTTCTAAAGCTGTTTACTCAGGTATAGTAATAGTTTCTGCTGAATAATTATAGTGTTCTAGGTGGCACTAATGTGGCAAATCTATTGGCAGCAAAGTGCTAAAATGTCTTTCCTTCTCCCTTAATATTGTAGGGAGATGAAAAGAGGGAAATGGTTGTTTTTTTTTTCCAGAAAAGCCCACTACCTGTTTAATTTACCAAAGTGTTCTCTGCAAATATCCCAGCAAGCAGATAAAATAAAGCTTTAATTTATCTTCAGACTCAACTATCCTTGCAGATAAGAGAGTTGGTAAAATAAAAACTAATAAAAATGAAAGCTTCCCAGACCCACCAAGATTTAACAAGTAAAACAATTATTTGCAGGCCACTATTTGTGGATTCGATTATGATGCAAGGGCCGGGCAGAAGAGGCAGTCACCTAGAGCTTATGTAACAGTGTTACACAGTGGAAAAACATCACTGGGGACCACCTTAGGACTTCACCAAACAAGCAGATCTTACCGTGTATGGCTACCTTCATTATCATGAAACTCATATTTAAGATTTACCAACATAAAAATATAATATTAAAAAAAATTAAAAAATAACCTATATGCTGTTTGCTTAAGTATTAATTTCCTTCATTTTATTTTTAAAGAGCTACATTTGTCACTGGCAGCTTTTAGCTTTTGATGTAGGTAACAATGCACACAGCAGTGACTTAGGCCCATTTTCCAGAAAGCTTTCCTAAAATGAATTGAAATCATAGGACTCAAGGTGCAGAATACAGCACTGCCCCTAAACTTAACACCTTCCATAGGTTGGTACCAAGTACAGGACTTGTGCATTTTAAGACCCACTTAATGCTGTAAAGTCCACCAATCTCTTTTGTGTATTAAATTACAGCTGCCACTTTGTATAATTTTACTATGTGACATACAGTTTGCATGTTTCACATTGTCATATAATTAGTGATGAGCAATTTTTGTGTCTGGCATGGATTCACTGCGAAATTCGCCATTGGCAAATTTTATTGCAAAACTGCCACAAAATGTATTAATGAAAAATTTGCAGTAGAGTCAATAAATGTTGCGGGTGTAAAAAAAGTAATGTGCAAACAATAGATTCACTCATCAATACATGTGATTGCTTCCATGATCTCAAGAGTCCTATTGTCTCAACGTTGCTCTCGTGTTTCAAATGTCTGTAGCTTCATTATTTTGTTTTGTTTTGTGCGTATCTTCTGGGCGTCTGCAAAGAAAGTATTTTGCTCACCAAAGATTTCCTTACTTATCTATAGAAAGCCTTACATAAAATTATTGGTATTGGATAAGTATCACAGTTTTGCAAGTCTTAACTTGTCTCAGTGAGGCTCAAATATATACCAATATTTATGACACTTTTTGTATTTTAGCAAGAGTCAAGAAGGGGTGACAGAAAGTATAAAAGAGCAAGAAAACTATATGCAGAGGGACTCTGGGAAAACATGACCCGATTGTCACAACTCCTAACAGAGAACAGGCTTTGAGAACAAACAGATATGTATGGCCTCCCAGAGAAGATATGCCTCTTTATAATTTATTTTGGGACTTTTTGGTTCAAACCTAACTTTGAAGGGTATCATTTGGTATTTGTAAACAAGTATAGTAAACAAGGAAGACTGTATACAAAAGGTTTAGCCAGATGCTCCAGATACTGAAGGAGAATCCACAGATATACTAGAGTTAATGGAGGCATGTCAACCCCTACATGGTTCACAAATAAGCAAACTTTTCATATTACAGCATTTTATTGGATCATATTATTTAATCACAAAAGAAATTGAGGACAGAATAGAATGTTGCAGTATTTACTGGATGCCTGACCTGTGACCACTTAGGGTGACCTCAAGAAAATACATGCCAGTTCATCCCTACTGCTTTATAATGTACAGGCATCATGCAAGTATCCCCTGTACTCTGAAAGGAGAAAAATGCCTAAAGAACAATTATGATCCAGGAAACAAGGTATGAAGAAATCATTCTATATAGTTTTTAATAAACTACTATATGGGGAATAAAATACCATTCATTTTGGTTGTGGTACTGTATAACTGAGTAAATGCTCTTGAGACCCTACAGATTTAATGAGGAGCTAATAAAACTGCCAGCAATTACTCTAAGTAACTCTGCAGGTACCATGTGCATAAGTGCCCCGTTAGGATCTTGTTAATAGCTGTATCAGAATACACACATGTATATATGTCCATTTAATTAACACATAATTCCACTAAGACAATCATGGCTGAATCTCCTATGAGCCAGAGCTCTTCTCTATATAATTCATAAGAAGGACTTACATTAAAATACCAAATAGGCTGTTTCCTTTTCCTGGAATGCATAACAGTAATTTACACTTCATAGCTGTAAACATTTTCAGGTAAGTGCATTTTCAGGTTTGCCAGAAAACATATGGAAGACTCTGAACTCAACTAGAAGAAGGTTCTATGGTCTGATGAGGCCAAAATCAAGCTTTTGTTATTGTAACATATAATTTTGTTCATTCTTCAAAAAAGAAAGATGTTATTCTGTATACATATGGTACAAAATGAGTTCAATTTTTCAAATAAACTGAGGAGAGAAAAAAGAGGTTGTTACAATAGACTTGGGCATAGACAGAAAAACCTAGCAATGCACAAATGGCTGGTACTCTTATTAGTTATAACAGAAAGATTGTAGTATAGTGGGTACTCCTGATTGGGCTTGAGTAGAGCATCTTGGGCTCAAAAATCTTTGCAGAGATGTATTTCCCCTTTGACATGAAAGAGTCTATTTTTGTTTATCGGTGTCAAAAAACAAAATTAAATCCACTGTGATTCCATGTTTTATTACTATAAAACATGGAGACAAAAAAAATAAGACACAACTCTGAACATAAATGGATTAGGGTATCTACATGTACATCAGCAATAAATGATTCACTACTTCACATGTTTAGGGGCCAGATTAGTATAACACAATAAAGCCATACAAATAGATTTATGAAGATGGTCAGCATGCTGGGTGCCATAAACATGTCTTAGAGAGCCACATGTAGATCCAGAATCTTCTCCACTAAAGGTTATTGCTGGCTAACTGACAATGTTCTGGCCTCTGTTTAATTTGAAAGCAAATCTCAGTTCAATATACTATAATTTTCCACTAAATGGATATTCTGCATTTTTTACAGACACCGTTGTAGATCACAATGGAAAACAACACTATATCAAAAGTAATGGAGTTTTTCCTAGTGGCTTTTTCAGACTTCCATCAGTTTCAGATTGTACTTTTTATTATTGTCCTACTGATGTATATTATATGTATTGTAGGCAACATTACAATCATTGCCCTTGTCAGGACTCAACCTTCTCTTCAAACACCAATGTACTTTTTTATTAGTATATTTGCTACTCTAGAAATGATATTTGTTTCTGTCACTATCCCAAGGCTCTTAGCAAACCTAATTGCAGATAACAAAAGCATATCATTTTTTGGATGCTTTGCACAATTATATGCCTTCAATGCACTGGGTGAAACAGAATGTTGTCTCCTTGCCATCATGGCCTTCGACCGCCACCTTGCAATAAACAATCCTTTGCGTTACTCGGCAATAATGAACCATGAATTTTGCAAAGAGTTGGCCTTACTCCCATGGATTATTGGTCTTGTTACTTCTTTCATTCCTACCATCTTCACTGCTGGTTTGCAGTTTTGTGGACCCAATAAGCTCAACCACTTTTTCTGTGATTTTGCTCCATTACAGAATTTGGCTTGTTCAGATCCCTTCATAAGCAATGTGATGACAAGTTTTGTAGCTACAGTTACTGTTGTCATTCCATTCATAATCATTATTGGACTTTACATCCATATTATTTTCATAATTGTCTCAAGCATGAAAAGTTCTGAGAGTAAACACAAAGCCTTCTCCACCTGTTCATCCCATCTCATAGTATCAAGTCTGTTCTATGGCACAGTAATAACTGTATATATTAGGCCCAAGGGCAGCCAATATGATAGATTTCTTGCACTTGCCTACACTGTTTTTGTTCCATTGCTCAACCCATTCATTTACACCCTTAGAAACAGGAATGTGAAAGGGGCATTACATAAATTACTAAGACGTTTTTTTCAATCAGCCTTTTTTCTAGAGTCAGAGTAAATTTATTAATTTCATTACAATAGTATATTGTCATCTCCACCTTAGAAAACATCAATTTCAGAATTTCTCCCATTTAAATGTATGAACAGAGTTATTGGCATAAAATGAAATAGAAATATACAAGTAAAAGTTGATAAATAGATAGATAACAATGCATTATGGGGTTTTATAAAATTTAATTAAGTTTTGAAAGACACATTTCTCTTTGAAAGTATTTTTCCTACCACTCATGTTGTTGTCTTTAGAGTCTTCCTGAAAATAAACCATCAGTATTGTAGAAATGTAGAAAATAGTAGTAGTAGTAGTAGTTAGATACTGAGGAAGGATAAGAATGATGTTCTCATGGTATCTGTGAAAAAGACCCTCTACATTGTTTACTTAGCCATTTAAAATTCAACTGCTATTCACATGAAAAAAAAAATGAATGGACTCTGGTCCATGAAAACTCAAGTCATGTTCAACCCAGCTGCTCATTTTACAGCATAAGTGCATCACTCACCATGCCCCGCCCGCCTTGTAATTCCAAAAGTACTGTAGATATAGTAGAAAAGAGCAACCCAAAAGCAGATAAAACTAAAAAATTAGGTTTTTACAGTATGTCACATATGTTTCAGGGCCCTCTTGAAAAAGCGTACTTTTGGGCCTAAACATGTCATGAAAACTCTGTTCAAACCAATACAAGATAAATAACTACCTGTTGTATGTACATGTAAGTATGTATGTATATAGTTCTTTATCACTAAATATTCCAGATAGAGCCTTGCTAGAATTTTTTTTAAAAGGAAGCATTACACTCTCATTCTGTGAATCTATACAATATCTCCTTCTTACTGGTGACAGGCATTACATGCTATAGGTATGTTTTTTAACTCACAAATACCCCTAGATTATTTTCTTTTCTGGCCTATGCTGCCTGTGTATGCCATACTTTGCTTGCCCGATGCTACATGTGTGTGTGTCATACTCTGCCTGCCCTATGCTGCCTGTGTGTGCCATACTCTGCCTGCCCTATGATGCCTGTGTGTGCCATACTCTGCCTGCCCAATGCTGGCCGTGTGTGCCATACTCTGCCTGCCCTATGCTGTCTGTGTGTGCCATACTCTGCCTGCCCAATGCTGCCCATGTGTGCCATACTCTGCCTTCCGTATTCTGCCCATGTGTCCCATAATCTACCTGCCCTAACCTGCTCTGTGTGCCATACTCTGCCTGCCCTATGATGCCTGTGTGTGTCATAGTCTGCCTGCTCTATGCTGCCTGTGTGTGCCATAGTCTGCCTGCCCTACCCTGCCTGTGTGTGCCATACTCTGCCTGCCCTATGCTGCTTGTGTGTGCCATACTCTGCCTGCCCTATGCTGCCTGTGTGTGCCATACTCTGCCTGCCCTATGCTGCCTGTGTGTGCCATACTCTGCCTGCCCTATGCTGCCTGTGTCTGCCATATTCTGCCTGCCCTATGCTGCCATACTCTGCCTGCCTTACTCTGCCTGTGTGTGCCGTACTCTGCCTGCCCTATGCTACCTGTGGAAGGTGAACCTGACGGGGGTTGTTCTAGCATTTGGAAATAGTTGTTAGGGGGTCCCTGCAATGTATAATTATGTGCTGGGGTTGCTGTGATATCTACAGGGGAGAAGAAGCCATATGGATTTAAGGGTGTGGCTTAATATGACTTTGACTATGAACTACTTTTTTTCACATATAAATCCCTGCAGTGAGCACCAACCATTTGTCTATTTTCTGTGCTATCACCATTAATGTGGCTATGGTATTAAAAAAGTTTGTGTAAATATTGGTGTCGTTTAAAGTGGGTGGGTTTAAAAAAGGGAGTGGCCAAAACTGACTTTAATTATCGGCCCACCTCAAAGGCCAGAAAACGTCTGACCCTTGGCAGTTGGACAGCATTGCCCTACAGTATTTGAGAAGCTCTCATGTTGCAAATTTCTTCCAAATATGGTGGCACCATCTCATTAAAAACATACCAAACGAGCAGACCACAGGGGACCCTCTTAATATTCATCTCAAATAAAATGCATTGAATGCTGTGGCAGTACTGTTGCGTCAGTTAATATTTGGTAGTTAATACATTCAAATTTAAGACTTGGCCAAGGCATCATTAAGGCAGTGAGTTACCACCTTGGGGGACTAATCTGGAGGGGAATAAAAATAGTGGTAAAGCTCAAGGAACCATTGTTTAACTACCACCTGCAGTGAAAGCTCAAGGTAGTAGCACGAGGTAAAGACAGATCAGAAATGAGCAATAAATGCAAGGTTAGGCAGCCTGGGAGCTGAATGTGAGGACCAACAAAAACTCTAACCAAGTCAGGAAACTGAAATAAATACTCACAGAAATTTACCTGATTGGGAAACCAAGTTCACTGACCCAGAACTAAAGGGCTAAATGTAGCCACCCATGAAAGCTGATTGACCTTTTTAAGACACCATTAAAAGAGAAGGAAAGGTAAAAACTAAGTAAGCTTTATCAGAAAGGTCTATGTAAATACAGCCATAAGCACTCACAGAGTTCTCAAACAAACACAGGATTTCTTGTCTGTTTGTTTTCCTGTGCCAGAGTCTGTGCAGCTCTCTCCTCTCTCCCCTCTCCTGCTCCTCCCTCCCTCAAGAATGCTAAGAACTCCCTCCTCCCCCCATAGGAATGTGTGATCTGAGCCAATCAGCAGGAAGCTTCCTCATAGTGTTACAAACTGGACATGTACACAGTCTTGGTCTTGGTGCAGGAGCGTGGCATTATGGGAAATTTCTTTACAGAGCTCAGCGTTTTCTTTTCCTATGAGGCTTCTGATCATCTGAACAGGAGAAATACGGGAAGACTTAAGGACACTATTGAGAGAACTGAAGGTATGCCTGCAGCTTGAGATTAACTCTTTATTATCCATTCCTTCTCCTTTAACAGCAACCCACTACTGAGGCATCATTCAAATGTATTGCTACATTAGACTTTCCTTTCACTTACATTCCTTTCTATAGTCTTAGGAGGGCAAGCATGGAGGGCAAAGAATAGTGCTAGCTAAAGCATATGTGAGGCTATGGGTATCACTTAAAAAAATAATCCAAGGCATTATGGGCATCACTTCTAATGTGCAAGTTTTATCAGCAGCTGTGACTGTTGTGCAATCTCTGTACATAGTAGTACGTTACATAAAACAAGACATATAATTAAATACATTCTTGGTAGAGGCTAAAAATTACAATAAATAACACATTTCAACCAACCACTAATTACAGATGTAAACAGCAATGATCTATAAAGTTCCATGCACAGCATGAAGCATTCCTGTATGATGCCTAATACAGTTGTGTGCATTGTACTTAAAGTTATTTGTGATTTTGGTTTGACTTTGGTTTATTGGCGCCTGTTTTTCTTTATCTTCTTTTAATGCAAAAAGTAGATTCAAAATGTTCCCAGGTTTATCATGGAGCGCCATGGGCGGCGCTGAATTGCTTTATATGATACTTATTTCCACTGACCAGGTGTTTGCTAGTCCAACAGACGACTATTACAGAGCAGATCAAGGACATGGCTGTGTTCTTAGTTCTGGTTCCAGCCCTACAAAATTCTCCAGAGATGGGGACATTGTAATAAGTGGGATCCTCAAAATTTTCTTCATAACTGCAAATCGACATGCTGACTTTCAGAATTTTCCTGACCAGATAAAGTGTGTAGGGTAAGAAACGTTTCTAAGAATTGCTTGCATTGTCATTAGAAGATGGCCATTTTAGCTTCAATATTGTCTTGCAACACTTTTATATGCCTAAACATGTCAGCATTTTGTTACATTGGAAGATTTGTATCTGTTACTTGTGGTTAATTATCAAAAGGTTTCATCATTTTCCTTGCAAGATGCATTTTATACCTCTTAGGAAACAAAGAACCCTACCTCTTGAGAGCTACTTGTATATCATTTTGATTCATTGATTGATACCTTTCAATAGATTTTCCATCTGCAACTGGTAGAACCACCTGTTGTTGAAGCTGAAGGAACATTTATAACACCCAAAAATGTATATAGATCAAAGTAGCTTACAGCGTATTTTTGTAGCCATAAATGATTCCCTTTTCTCTGTAATAATAAAACAGTACCTTGTAATTGATCCCAACTAAGATATAATTACCCCTTATTGGGGGCAGAACAGCCCTATTGGGTTTATTTAATGGTTAAATGATTCCCTTTTCTCTGTAATAATAAAACAGTACCTGTACTTGATCCCAACTAAGATATAATTACCCCTTATTGGGGGCAGAACAGCCCTATTGGGTTTTTTTCATGGTTAAATGATTCCCTTTTCTCTGTAATAATAAAACAGTACCTGTACTTGATCCCAACTAAGATATAATTACCCCTTATTGGGGGCAGAACAGCCCTATTGGGTTTATTTCATGGTTAAATGATTCCCTTTTCTCTGTAATAATAAAACAGTACCTGCACTTGATCCCAACTAAGATATAATTACCCCTTATTGGGGGCAGAACAGCCCTATTGGGTTTATTTCATGGTTAAATGATTCCCTTTTCTCTGTAATAATAAAACAGTACCTGTACTTGATCCCAACTAAGATATAAATAATCCTTATTGGATACAAAACAATCCTATTGGGTTTAATTAATGTTTTATTGAATTTTTAGATCCAAATTATGGAAAAGACCTGTTATCCAGAATACCCTTGGTGCTGAGCATTCTGGATAATGGGTCCTGTACCTGTATTTCATGTGAAATGTTGTTTGCATTTTAGCTGTTACTGTAAAATGCAGTCTTCATATAGAAATCATTAAATAAGCACTATGCATAACTGTATTTAAATTAGACCCTGTTTTGTTATTATTATTATTCTTTCTAAACAGGCCTACCTTCCATAACCTGAAAAATCTACTGGCTTTTATTTATGCCATAGAAGAAATCAACAGCAACACAGATCTTTTACCCAATATCACACTAGGATACCACATCTATGATGTTTGTGCCAGTGAAGAGCTGGCATTGAAGAGCATGCTCAACTTATTGTCTAATAATGAAAACCCATCTCCTAATTTTATCTGTCACACAAGGAACCTGGTTGCATTTGTTGGACATGTGTTATCAACTATCACTAACACCGTAGCACAAATAAGCCAGCTACACAAATATCCTCAGGTACTGAGTGTTCACATCTTCCTCATGAAGTCATCTCATTCTGTCCCCATTGCTGCTCTTTTATTCCTCATTGGCAGTTGGAAAATGCCAATATAATTTTTACTTCTGTCAAGCTGTAGGACTGAAAGTATTTAAGATGGGTGTTAACATAAGGCTGTTAATCCTAGGCTCATTTGCTGTGCTTTGACAGGGAACCCCAAACCTTTTTTACTTGTGAGCCACACTCAGATATAAAAAGTGTTGGTGGGCCACACAAGCATGAAGAATGTTCTTTGGGGATGCCAAATAAGGGCTGTGATTGGCTGTTTGGTAGCCCCATGTGGACTGTTGGCCTGCAGGAGGCTCTGCTGGGAGTAAAACTGTATCTATGGGCTTCCAAAACTTGCCTCCAGGCCACTGAGAGCAACATCGGGGGGGGGGGGGGGGGAGGAGGGCATTGAGCCACATGTTGCTCCCAAGCCACTGGTTGGGGATCGCTGCTGTAAGGACTTGATTCATTTTCTAGCTTCAAGACCCATTACAGTGAGATTTGGATGGGTCCTTGTTTGATGTTTATGATATTTAATCAATCAACAAAGCATTCAATGGGAAAAACAACTATTAATTGGCTCAAAATCAAACACACTATACCATGGATAATGGATAATGTTCATGTCATTTCCTTTATATACTCCAACCTATGATTCATACAGTGTACAGGGTTAGTATCAAACCCTTTATTAAGCTCATAATATATCAAAAAACTTAAACTATACACATTCCCAGGGGCTATCACAAAAACCCTGCACCCAGCATAAATCATATAACACATCAAAAACATACTAATTTTGATATTTACATACTGATATTTATGGTAACATAGCATTTTCACTCCAGCACATTTTTGACTTGATTGATTTTCTAGCTTCAAGACCCATTACAGTGAGATTTGGATGGGTGCTTGTTTGATGTTTATGATATTTAATCAATCAACAAAGCATTCAGTGGGAAAAACAACTATTTATTGGCTCAAAATCAAACAAACAATTAGAGAAATTCAAACACACTATACCATGGATAATGGATAGGTACCCCCATTTCTAACGCGTTTTGCACCATTGGGTGCTTCATCAGAAGAGGTGTGGCATGTTCATGTCATTTCCTCTATATACAACCACCTATGATTCATACAGCGTACAGGGTTAGTATCAAACCCTGTATTAAGCTCATAATATATCAAAAACCTAAACTATACACATTCCCAGGGACCGTCACAAAAACCCTGCACCCAGCATAAATCATATAACATTATGGTATCATAGCATTTTCACTCCAGCACATTTTTGAAAAGATATCGTTAACTTTTATGGAAGTTTCACATTTTATATTATATGTAGTTGTAAAAAGTTGGACAATGCTGAACTTTAATTTGTATAATGTTTTCTCTTTCAGATAAGTTATGGGGCGCTGGACTCTGTGTTTACCAATCGCATTTTGTACCCATCTGTCTATGGAACTGTTCCTACTGTATATTCTCAGTCTAGAACTATTGCGCAGTTACTGGCCCACTTTGGATGGACTTGGGTAGGAATTGTGGCAGCAAATGAAGATAGCTATTTCCAAGCAAGCGAGGAACTAATAAAAGAAATTAAAAGAGTTGAAATCTGTGTAGAGTTCAAAGCAATTGTAGCAACGTCAAAATTAGCACGTGATCAAACCATCATCAACACTATAGGATTGATTGAACGTTCTTCAGCCAGGGTAATCATCTTGTATTTGGGTGCAAACCAATTCCTGCTTATACTGTTCAATGCACCTTCTAAACTCATATCAGAAAGACTTTGGATAGCATCTGTGACCTTGGATATTATTACCGATTACAAATTTAAGCAAGCTCTACGTTCATTTAATGGTTCTCTGTTAATATCAATCCCAGAAGGAGATATCCCTGGTTTTAGTGACTTTATACCTCAATATATTGTGACCAACATCGCAAACAATAAATTTATCCAATCTTTTTGGGCATTTAATTTAGGATGCACCGAGGAATTACAATTAAGTAACAATAACTGTTCCAAAAATGAGATACTGAAAGAGTTTTTATCACAAAACTTGCCAAGCAGTTACCATACATCCCATGCTATCTACGTGGCAATATATGCTTTGGCAAATGCCATACATAATATGATTTTAGCTACAGAACTGTTACAGCCTGCCAACTATGGTCTGATAAGCACAATACCATATAAGGTTAGTTCTTGTTTTAAATATTAGGGTATAAACTGATTTAAGATGTAGAAATAGGAAATGTCTTCTCTTTCATTGTGTTTTAGGGTATTACAGACCACATGTTTTGATTAACTCTTAGGGGCCCATTTATCAAAGTATGATTGCTTCCGAATACAAAAAAATCGTATTTTTTCTACGTTTTCATACTGTGTGTATTTTTTGCGACTTTTTCATTAATTTGCGTGACTTTTTCGTAGTTTGCACCAAAGAGCACAACAATTTCTGCGACAAAATTGTATTTGTCGCGCTGAGTACGAAAGTTTCGGATTCATTCAAGCTTTGGTATGGTGACTTTCCTTGGGCCAGGTTGGAGCTGCAGAGTGCCATTGAGCCCTATGGGAGACTTTCCTTGGGCCGGGTTGGAGCTGCAGAGTGCCATTGAGCCCTATGGGAGACTTTCCTTGGGCCAGGTTGGAGCTGCAGAGTGCCATTGAGCCCTATGGGAGACTTTCCTTGGGCCAGGTTGGAGCTGCAGAGTGCCATTGAGCCCTATGGGAGGCTTCCAAAATCATGCACTGAAGGTTCAAAGTCAGAAAGGTTTTCCCGCCATTTACGATTGTACGGATACGAAAATTTCATGACTTTCGAATCAGCAATACGATATTATCGTGACTATTAAAAACTTTTCGTATACTGTACAATCCCTAATGCTCACACAGACGTTTTGGCATAAGTCGGTGGAGTGGGGCCATTGAGATTAGGGTCAGAAGTGCGATTTGTGTTGTAGAAGCCTCTGGCATTCTGTACCCATCCAACTAGCTTTTGGAATTCTTACCACAGCCTAATGCTGTAAGCCACCAATGGCACCATTAATGCATTTTATTATGCCCCATACCCTCTGATCCCACTGGAGAACAAGATCCCACTTTCCCACAAAATTAGTGGTATAGCCTCCAGGGCTGCTCCATTTCTGGCCAGAGTTTCCCCCACCAGAATGAGCTTCATAGATTGGGCCATGCACACTTGGTGACCTCATCATTAATCAGGGTCCTGACTTTAATTAACACTTGATTTAGTACCAAAATTGTAAATAATATTCTTTTTAACAACTGTTTTTATTTTATCTAGCTAAATCATTATCTAAAAAAATCTTCATTTTAAAAAAGCATCTGGGGAAAATGTTGTCTTCAATGCAGATGGAAATATTCCAGAAAAATTTGACGTCCTTAACTTTGTTATTTATTCAAATGGAACCATCCGTCAAATCCGAGTGGGCAGATACTTGCCAGAAGCTTACCAACTTGATATTAATAGGAAATCAGTTGCTTGGGGCCCTTATTTTAAACAGGTGGGAATTTAATGACATCAGATTCTGTTTAATCCTTCTAAAGGTATGAGGATTTACTGTGATTACAATCTCAAGTGCAGTTGTGTGATTTTTCACATGTGTGAAAAAACCCATAGGTACTTGTGTCAAGAGCTGCTCCTTGCACTTTTGTATCAATTTGCTTGGAGCTGCTGGGCCATTTTGATCCTGTTTCAATATAAAGGTAGTGCACCTACTGATGCATAGGAATCCTGAAACTGTCATCCCCTCTGAAAGGTGGCCCCAGGGTTCCCATATGCCTGTGTCAACTGTTGTATCATGATTTCTCCTAAAGAAATGGTTGACGTCATTCTCCCCAGAAATGTAGCCAAGTGGACAAGTGCTTGATAAAGGGCCTAACAGGGCTCGAAACGTTGCTCTAATGCCCTCAAATCTGCAATAAAGGCACTTTAAAAAGAAGTGCGGTGCTGTTCAATATTGACTTAAGCCAAGTGGACTAGATGCACAATTGCAGCTGATTCACATCAGAGCGATTGCCCCCTCAGGGCCACAATTACACTGGAAAAACACTGAATCGAGAGTAACGAAAAATGGCAATTGCTTTCAAAAGTGCACTTTGCACTCGCAGGTTGTTGCTGTAAATATACCCTACTATGGGCAGACACAGAGAAACATTTCTATAAATAGGGAAAAAATTGGACCTGCTGGAATGATAGAAAATGTTAAACACTGACACTAATTCAGTCTCTGTTAGTTCACACGAGCCAAATTTAAGTGGCAAAATCATACTTTTACATTTTAATCCCAAAATCCAACCTGTGTGTTCCCTGAACATGACAGGAAAGCCAGATGGGTCAATTACCTTTTTTGAGTCTCTCCACTTTGTTTACTTTTTGACCTTTTACCTTAATTCCCTCAATAAACAGGCCACACCAGTTTTTGTTGGATAATACTGGCCGAAGATTTTATTAATGAATAATGCACTTAAACATTACACCAACATTTTTTATATTAACATTTTGTAAATCATAGAACTTTTTAACCAGTAGGCCATATTAACCCTAACCAATTGTTAACCTAGCCTAATGCCACCAGGCAAGTTGTCCTGGGATTACCATTCTTTGCACTGGATTAACCATCAGACGCAATACACCAAGCTGGCCCACTATACCCCATCCAGCAAGCTCTCCAGAGCCCATAAACTTGCATTTTTCATATCACAGCCTCCCAGAACCGCCAAAAGCTGTGATAATTAACAGCATTAACAACAAATCCTAAAAACCATTGTTATTGACCTGTCAGAGAAGGGAGGGAGGGTGGGACAATGACTTTTTGTTCCTATGGTGTCCCACGCCGAAAGAGGGAGTGGTGCCTGCCCTCTGTTCCTTTATATCCCCCCACCTAGCCCCTGACATCACTCTGCTCTCTCCATGCTGCATGCCATCTACACTGACCTTCCTGGCTGGATGTTTAGAAGCTGTGAAATTCAGAATATAATTTTTAGCATGTTAAGTGCTCAATGAGATGTCTACTTAATAATCCAGTTATTTCCTTTTGACCTGCCTAGCCTGGCCTTTTCATGCTCTTTAACTGAGATTATGATTTTCCCTTCTGATAATTTGATTCTTACCTGTTCTTCCTGTTCCCCTCTACCAGCTTCCTCCTTAGGCCCTGGTCCTGAAAGTCTTGTGGCCCTGGCAGACATATCTAAATCCCTTCCAATGCTAGTAATAAAGTTATTGCTGTATGTAATATGGACATAAACATTCTCTAATTACCTTTAAATAGCACCCTGCTTTACTGTACTAAAAGCAACATAGTAATATACTCATTTAGGGCATAGGAGGCTCAAATATTCCTACATCACCCTATGTTTACCATATTTTCCATTAACTCATTCCTTTTAAATATTGTATAATATCATTGGACAATAGCTAATAATAATAATAGATATACAACAGAAAAAGGTTCTTATACTGATGATTCAGAGCATTAAATGCTTCTTTAAAGGAACAGTAACACCAAAAAATGAAAGTGTATAAAAGTAACTAAAATAACGTATTAGAAACACAACATAAAAGCACACAAGTAGAAGAAACATACCAAAAACTAACTGAGAAAAGGAAAGCACTGAAAAATATTTTAGATCTAGACTCAAACAAAGCCTTTCTAAGATTCAAACGCAATATATACGACTATAGCAATAAATGTGGTAAATATTTAGCAAATATGCTGAAAACACAATTTGCTAAGTCGTATATATTAAAAATAAAAAATAAAAAACAACAATTAGTGAGTAAAACTTCAGACATAGCGAAATATTTCCAAACTTACTATACTAATCTATACAACTTAAATAAACAACAACTAAGCGAAAGAACAAAAGATAAAAGGGAAGTTAAAATAAAAAACTTCTTAGCACAACTTAAAATACCAAAACTAGATAATGTTACATCTAAAAACCTTGATATACCCTTTACCAAAGAAGAACTTTCTAAAGTAATTAAGGAATTACCGATAGGAAAAAGTCTAGGCCCAGATGGGTTTACAGCAAGTTACTATAAAATATTTGAAAAGACTCTCAACCCTATTTTACTTAAAATGTATAATACACAAAAGAGAGGGACTCCACTACCAGAACAATCACAGGAAGCCCATATAACTCTAATCCCTAAACCAGGGAAAGATCCGCATGAATGTTCCAGTTATTGACCAATCTCACTTATCAATATAGACCAAAAATGTTTTGCCATACTCATAGCAAATAGAATAAAAATACATTTACCAACCTTAACTCATCCTGATCAATCCGGATTCATACCTGGAAGAGAAGGAAAAAATAATACAGTTAGAACACTTAATATAATAAAAATCAGGAAAAAGGAAACCCTAATCATGTCAATGGATGCTGAAAAAGCATTTGATAGGATTGATTGGTTATATTTGGAGAACGTATTATATGCAATGGGGTTTGGGAACATTTTAATTGAGAAAATAATGTCACTATATCAAAACCCAAATGCCAAAATAAGAATTAACGGCTCACTATCGGATAAATTCCTAATCAGAAATGGTACCAGACAAGGATGTCCATTATCCCCCCTTCTGTTTGTCTTAATGATTGAAACATTATTGATAGCAATTAGACAAAATAAGAATATTAAAGGAATCAATATTTCCAACATGGAACATAAAGTCTCAGCATTCGCTGATGATCTTTTGTTCTATATAACTCAACCATATATTACTTTACCCAATCTAATGGATCTTATAAACACATTTAGCCAACTATCTAATTTTAAGATCAACTATAATAAATCGGAAATTTTAAATATTACCATACCCAACTATAAAGTGCAAAATCTCAAAAAAATGTTTTCCTTTAAATGGGCCAAAGATGGAATTAAATATTTGGGGATATATTTAACTCAAAATGAAAAACTTTTATACCCCAAGAACTATATACCAGTATTCGAAATGATAGATAAAGATACGCAAAAGTGTTCAAACATCTGTATATCATGGATAGGTCGAATTAACATAGTAAAAATGCAAATTCTCCCTAAAATCCTTTATATTATACAATGTATACCGATAGCTATTCCAGGTATATTTTTTACTAAAATCAAAACGAAACTCTCCAAATTTATATGGAAGAACTCCAAACCCAGAATAGCCTACAAAACGCTTACAAGACCAAAAGAAACAGGGGGACTGGGACTTCCGTGCCTATTTACATACTATAATGCAATTCACCTATCAAGAATCACTTTATGGCAAAATGAGAAGTATTCCAGCCCAAGCTGTAATTCAGAAAAAGGAGAGAGTATTAAATCACTCTCTACACTGATTTGGTCAGAGAAATTACAAAACACAAAAATTAATAAAGCCGATATAACGGTATATCCTACTATCAAACAATGGTCTAAATTAAACAAAGAATATAAATTAGCCCCATATCCCTCTCCACTAATTCCATTATTAAACAACTTAGAGTTTAAGACAGGCATAGAAAACAAATCACTCGAAACTTGGACAGAAAATAAAAAACAAACCATTAGAATAAATGATTTTTTAGAAAAAAAACAAATGTCAACAATAGAAAAATTAAGTTTTGTATCTGAAGAAAAATCTAACCTCCCAACTTATCTTTACGAACAAATAAAAGAATATATCAATACACTTCAAATAACAAAGTTAGAAAGAAAACTTACCTGGTTTGAAAATTTGATCAGCAAGAAAAAGATCTTAATATTAATTTAACCCCAGAAAACTGGGAAGAAATATGTCAAAATAATTCCAGAATATTCACATCAACAAAGTTGCAAGAATTTAACTATAAACTACTCTCAAGGTGGAATATGACCCCAGTTAAACTAAAAAAAATGTTTGATATAACTGATATATGTTGGAGATGCAACTCTGAAATAGGGACCTACGAACATTTATGGTACAAATGTAAAAATATTGAACAATATTGGATTTATATCCAAAATATTATTGAGAAAATCTTCCCAAAAGAATTAGAACTTAATTCTACATCAATTCTATTATTGTATGATTCTAAAAAAAATAATATAATCTCCAATGCTCTGATTAAGTACATTATCACAACAGCTAAAGCAATCATTCCAAGAAAATGGAAAGAAACGGGACCACCGACAACAGCCGAATGGACTCACCTACTAGAAGACTCCAAAAATATGGAAGAATCTATAGCATACAAACGTGGAAATGTACTTAAACACTTTCAAAATTGGAGATTGTGGTCTGAATACACAGAATCTAAATAAGGAATATAACATATCTCCATATATGAGTTGCAACTCCAATGATGCAAATATTATAAAAGAATTACAATGTATTACATAAAGAACATCTTGTTTAAATTGGAACAATATACTGTCATTTATTGAAAATTGTCTCTAAATCAAGTTGGAATAACATACTAACAAGATAATGTAAAACAATAATGCCTTGTCATGTTACTTGTAACCTGTTTTTACTTACCTTTACCCTATCTCCCTTCCCCTTCTTCATTCTGTACCCCAAAACCTGAAAACTAATAAAAAGTAACTAAAATATAATGTGCTGCTGCCCTGCACTGGTACAGCTGGGGTGTTTACTTCAGAAAGTCTACTATAATTTATATAAATAAGCTGCTATGTAGCCATGAAGGCAGCCATTCAAAGGAGAAAAGGCACAGGCACATAGCAGATAACAGATAAACACTATTGTATTCTACAGAACTTATCTGTTATCTGCTATGTAACCTGTGCCTTTTCTCCTTTTTTCCAGCTTGAATGGCTGCCCCCATGGCTACACAGCAGCTTATTATATAAATTATAGTAGTGTTACTGTAGCAAACACACCAGTTTTACCAGTGCAGGGCAACAGTGCATTATATTTTTATTACTTTAAAGCTCTTTCATTTTTTGGTGTTACTGTTCCTTTAAGAAGCAACTTCAAGGTCCTGTTTCTTCAATAACAGTTTATCAGTACCTTCCATTATTCTTTTTAGACTCCAACCTCAGTTTGTAGTGAGCCTTGTGCTTCTGGTCACAGAAGAGCTCATCAGAAGGGAAAACCACCCTGTTGCTATGACTGTGTTCCATGCTCTGATGGGGAAATACCAAATTCAACAGGTATGTGCCCAACAGATTCAAGGCAACCCCGTGTCTGTAAAATTGGAGAGATTTTATATTTTATTCATGTAGTTAGTTCCTAAGAGCTATTTTGCACTGTATTATCTGAAAAGTCACAGATATCAAACTAGGTGTCTGTATATGTTTAAAATGTAAAATTGGAGGACTGTGATATATTTTTCCCCAATAGCTTGTATGCTCACACATTTTTATAAAAACATTGGCTATTGATATTGCAATAGACAATATGACTGAATTAGCATCTACTAAAAGGCCATCTAAAAGTGAAATGTAGACCAGAAACCCATTGTCCAGAAAGGTCCAAATTACAGGAAGGCTCTCTCCTATAGACTTCATTTTAATCGAATCTCTGTAGTAATAAAACAGTACCTTGTACTTGATCCCAGCTAAGATATAATTACCCCTTATTGGGGGCAGAACAGCCCTATTGGGTTTATTTAATGGTTAAATGATTCCCTTTTCTCTGTAATAATAAAACAGTACCTGTACTTGATCCCAGCTAAGATATAATTACCCCTTATTGGGGCAGAACAGCCCTATTGGGTTTATTTAATGGTTAAATGATTCCCTTTTCTCTGTAATAATAAAACAGTACCTGTACTTGATCCCAGCTAAGATATAATTACCCCTTATTGGGGGCAGAACAGCCCTATTGGGTTTATTTAATGGTTAAATGATTCCCTTTTCTCTGTAATAATAAAACAGTAACTGTACTTGATCCCAGCTAAGATATAATTACCCCTTATTGGGGGCAGAACAGCCCTTTTGGGTTTATTTAATGGTTAAATGATTCCCTTTTCTCTGTTGTTGTGCTGTCAGGACAGATATATGTCTTTTCATTTGATTATAGGTATGAGCAGTCCTCCAGCTCCATCTACTGGACACCTGTAGATATTTCCTGGTGTTAGTTATTTGTTTAATAAAGTTAGCTATTGACCCCTGATGTCATAACTCCAGGTCACAGGAAGTAGGTGTTTTTCAGCCTGTGCAGTTTATCTCATGTGCTCTCAGCTTCCTCCGTGCTAAACAGGCCCTATGCAGCATTGTTGGTGAGTGTATACAGTTTTACTTGCTTAATATACTCAGCTTCTGCATCTGAGAGAGAGAGGTTTGTTTCTGTTTGATAGCAGATTTATTACATCTGTGTAATGTATATGTATGCATATTGTTTCATCAGCAGAGACACTTATACCCTTTTTATTTGTATGTATTTCAGTTTTACCCTTTCATCTTCAAATACTCATTAAACAAGTTAACAACTTACACAGTGTGGTGTTTTGAAGAAGGGTTATCTGCCTGTCAATCTTACTTCAGACAGTGAGCAGGACAGAACAGTAGACAACACCACGCATAGCTGATGCAATACAGCACAGTAAAACAACAGCTTGTATCAAGAGGCCCACACGCAGAGTGGATTAGCAAGTACCACAAAGATACAGTACAGCTTCAGTTAACATAGTACCACGTGCTAACTCTTATCAAGATTAGACAGCAAGATGTCTGAACGATCAATCAAAACCAGATCTAGGGTGTCACATTCATCCAGACTCTCAAACCGCTCCCAGGTATCTGACGCTGCGCTTCTCCGCGCAGAAGCTGCCGCTGCACTAGCTCAACTCACATTTACTGGGAAGGAAACAGAGCTAAAATTAGAGAAGACACGCTTAGAAGCTTCAATAGAGATTCTTAACTTACATAAGACGGTGGCAATCGCAAATGCCAAAGCAGATGCATTAGATGCAGCTCTTGACACTACAGAACAAGCAAGTCAGAAATTCACTATGCAGCCTGATGTAAAACCAGAAACTGCTATGCAACGTACCAAAGAATATGTGCTGAAACATTCACAGGAGTACAGTCCATCAATGCCAAGCCTAGAAAAGCTTAGTGAGTACAGAGACAGTGATGTTATCCCATCATCTGAGCAAAATCATAGTATACCTCTCCAGAACATTCCCTTACAATGTGACTACATCTCACCACCAGATGGTGCTCTGTTACAAGAACAAAAGGATTTCAAACAATTGTATCCTGTTAATGTGAAAACTCCTG
This sequence comes from Xenopus tropicalis, assembly GCF_000004195.4. NCBI lineage: Eukaryota > Metazoa > Chordata > Amphibia > Anura > Pipidae > Xenopus > Xenopus tropicalis. Next base: position 123,365,324 of record NC_030684.2, on the reverse strand, counting down.
CAGCCAGAGACTATAATGACATTCAGTGGACTTTACCTGTTACTAATAAATACAGCTATCCTCCTGTTACACGACCAAGGGTTCCTGATAGAGACAGTCATTCTCCAGAGGGATCATACCAGCACACACCAGATGTGAAGCCAGCGCTCCCTATTAAGCCTGATTCAAACCAACTCACTGGCGATCAACAGATGTCAGACTTAGTGAGATTTATGGCACGCAGAGAAATGATAACATCAGGTCTTGTTCAGTTTGACGAGAAACCAGAAAACTACAGGGCTTGGAAGGTGTCATTTAAAAATGCTATAGAAGACCTTCACCTTTCATACAAAGAAGAAACAGATCTCCTAGTGAAGTGGCTAGGTCCAGAGTCCAGCAGACAAGTGAAAGGCATTCGGGCAGTATATGTCAATGATTCTTGTAAAGGACTACAGATGTCATGGCAAAGGTTGAACGAAGAGTATGGAGCTCCAGAGAAGATAGAAAAATCCCTGTGGGACAGGATTGACAACTTTGGGAATATCTTTGAAAGAGATTGCAGAAAGAAACTTAGAGAATTCAGTGATCTGGTAATAGAACTGTTGGCAGCAAAAAATGAAGGGTGCTTTCTAGGACTAGGTAATCTTGATTCCGCCAGAGGAATAGAAGACCTTGTAAAAAAGCTGCCAGATTCTCTAAAAAGGAAATGGGCATCACATGGGACAAAGTACAAGGAAATACATAATGTACTATTCCCGCCATTCTCTTATTTCGTGCAATTTATCTCTCAACAAGCAAAGATGTACAATGACCCAGGTTTTGCTCAGACGTTCCAGACCTTTGGTGACAACAAGCCAGAGAAATACCGCTACAAGAACACCCCTCAGAGAAGCTCCATCAGGGTGCACAAGACTGAAGTATCTCAAGCTACAGGAAACTCTTCTGCTTTCACTGATGCTAAGACCATGGACTTAACAAAAGGATGTCCGATTCACCACAAACCTCATCCTCTGTACAAATGCCGAGGCTTCAGAGGTAAGTCCCTTGATGAGAGAAAGACTCTCTTAAAACAAAACAACATTTGTTACCGTTGCTGTGCCTCAAATGCACACCTTGCGAAAGACTGTGACAAACCAGTTAGCTGCACAGAGTGCAACAGTGACAGACACGTGTCTGCTCTTCATCCTGGTCCTGCACCATGGTCAGTCAGGCCGCCAGAAGGGAGTGATCATGGCGGGGAGGGAAAGGACAACGGTGCAGAGGCTACAGTAACTACAACATGTACCGAAGTGTGTGGAGGAGACCTTCGAGACAGATCATGCTCTAAAATCTGTTTAGTAAGTGTCTATCCTACAGGACAAAAGAACAGAGCAATCAAACTTTATGCTATTCTAGATGACCAAAGTAATAGGTCCCTGGTCAGGTCAGAGTTCTTTGAAATCTTCGGGTCAAAAGGCCAGCAGTTTCCATATTCTCTCAGAACCTGTGCAGGGGTGATTAACACTTCAGGAAGAAGAGCGCAAGGGTTTGAACTACAGTCTCTTGATGGCAAAACCACAATCTCATTACCCACACTCATTGAATGTAATGAGATACCGAACGACCGGACGGAGATCCCAACCCCTGAGGTGGCTCTTCATCACAATCATCTAAAGTCACTTGCTAGTGAGATACCCAAACTTGATCCATCAGCATCTATCCTTATGCTGTTAGGAAGAGACATAATTAGGGTCCATAAAGTGAGGCAACAGATCAACGGACCACATAACGCTCCTTATGCACACAGATTAGACACAGGATGGGTCATAGTGGGCAATGTATGCCTGAAAGGAGTCCATAGACCAGACTTAGTACACTGTCTTTACACCAGAACCTCAGAAGAGAGCTGCAGATCCCTCTTTCCACCTTGTCCATACTTCTACAATGTAAGGGAAAACTATGACATGAATGTATGTGTAACCATGCAATCCTCAGTGTCTACGTACAAATCCTCTTGCAAAGAGTTTGAGGATCATGTAAGCCACAGTATCTTTCAGAGAACAACAGAAGATGAGACGGTTGCTCCTTCTCTGGAAGATCTAGCCTTTATGAAAACAATGAACGAGGGTTTCTACAGAGCAGAAGACAGTAGTTGGGTAGCTCCTTTACCCTTCAAACCACAAAGAAAGCAGCTACCAAATAACAAAGAACAAGTCTTGCAACGTTTCAGGTCCTTACAGAGGTCTTTTAAAGTAAAACCTGACATGAGACAGCATTTCTTTGAATTTATGGGAAAGGTAATCCAAAATGGCCACGCAGAGATAGCGCCACCTCTCAATCCAAGAGAAGAGTGTTGGTATCTGTCTCTCTTTGGAGTCTACCACCCCAAGAAACCCCAACAGATTAGAGTTGTCTTTGATTCAAGTGCACAGTGTTGTGGGGTATCCCTGAATGACATTCTGTTGAAAGGCCCAGACCTAAATAATAACCTCCTTGGTGTGTTGTTACGCTTTCGCAAGGACACCATTGCATTCATGGCTGATATCCAACAGATGTTCTACTGTTTTCTAGTTAGACCTGAAGACAGAAATTACTTAAGGTTCTTCTGGCACAAAGACAACGACCCTGCACAAGACATCATAGAATGGAGAATGAAAGTACATATCTTTGGTAACAGACCTTCTCCAGCAGTGGCCATATATGGTCTTAAACAAGCAGCTTGTCAGGAAGAAAAGGAGTTTGGTGCAGACGCTAAAAGATTTGTAAAAAAAGACTTTTACGTGGATGATGGTCTGAAGTCAGTACCCACTGCAGCTGAAGCCATTGACCTCTTGAACAGAACCAGGAAAATGCTAGCATGTTCAAATCTCCGCTTACATAAGATAGCATCAAATAGCAGTGATGTAATGGCTGCTTTTTCTTCTGAAGATCACGCAACAGACTTAAAAGATCTCAATTTCAATGATGATGATTTACCCATGCAAAGAAGCTTAGGCATCTGCTGGGATCTTAAAAGCGATTCCCTGACCTTCCAGGTGTCATCAGAGAAAAGACCCTTCACACGAAGAGGAGTCCTCTCTACAATAAACAGTTTGTATGACCCTTTGGGGATAGCTGCACCAGTAACCATTCAAGGGAAAGCTCTTCTTCGTGATCTCACCTCGGAGACTCAAGATTGGGATGCACCCCTACCTGAAGATGCCTCCACGCAAGCAATTGCAGCAGTGGCCTACTTAAAGGCGATAGATTCTGAAAGTCAGGTCCACATAGGTTTTGTGCTAGGAAAAGCTAAATTAGCTCCATGTCCGGAACTTACAGTCCCACGACTTGAACTCTGTGCAGCAGTCCTCGCAGTAGATATAGCTGAATTCATAACAAAATAAATCGACACAAATATAGACTCTGTCAGCTACTTCACAGACAGCAGAATAGTTTTAGGCTACATTTGCAATGAAAAAAGAAGATTTTATGTCTTTGTTAGCAACAGAGTTCAGCGAATAAGAAGATCCTCTCTCCCTGAACAATGGCACTATGTGTCAACAGAGAGCAATCCAGCTAATCTGGCCACAAGATCTGTATCAGCAGCACACCTGAAAGATACTATGTGGTTCACAGGTCCACCCTTCTTGAGTCATTCTCACCACTTGAAACTAGAGACTGAAACCTTTACATTAGTGGATCCGGCTCAAGATACAGAGATTCGTCCACAAGTTACAACCTTGAGTACAACATCCAAAGATAAAGAACTCGGGTCTGAACGTTTTTGCAGGTTCTCTAGCTGGAATACTTTGACTAGAGCATTAGCACGCCTCATTCATGTAGCTCATCTGTTCAAACAAAAAGGAGACAGCCAACTTGATCATTGTAAGGGCTGGCACCTTTGCAGAGAACTAAACTGGGTGCATGACTTTAAGAAAGCTAGATCAGAATGTTCAAAAAGAGACTTTTGCAAAAGAAATACAGAGCATTGTAGAAAAGGAAGGCATGCCAAATGATAGTCCTCTCAGAGCATTGGACCCTTTCATAGATGAAAATAGACTACTGAGAGTAGGTGGTCGTTTGAGAAATGCAGACCTAGGACCAGAGGAGAGAAATCCAATTATTGTGCCTGGTCATCACTACATAGCTACCCTCATTGCTCATCACTATCACATCCAGTCAACAAACCAAGAGGAATGAATGGCCTATGGGTGGTGTAACAAAGACTTTCCCTGATAAAGATGGCAAAGTTCGCAAAGTGGAAATAAAGATTGCCAGAGATGGGAGTTCTACATTATTCTTCAGACCAGTGACAGAGCTCATCCTTCTTCTTCAGTCTGAAGACCCTGCTCCCTGATTGGACTAGAATGATTGTGGTGATCTTACAGACACCAGGCGGGGAGTGTGCTGTCAGGACAGATATATGTCTTTTCATTTGATTATAGGTATGAGCAGTCCTCCAGCTCCATCTACTGGACACCTGTAGATATTTCCTGGTGTTAGTTATTTGTTTAATAAAGTTAGCTATTGACCCCTGATGTCATAACTCCAGGTCACAGGAAGTAGGTGTTTTTCAGCCTGTGCAGTTTATCTCATGTGCTCTCAGCTTCCTCCGTGCTAAACAGGCCCTATGCAGCATTGTTGGTGAGTGTATACAGTTTTACTTGCTTAATATACTCAGCTTCTGCATCTGAGAGAGAGAGGTTTGTTTCTGTTTGATAGCAGATTTATTACATCTGTGTAATGTATATGTATGCATATTGTTTCATCAGCAGAGACACTTATACCCTTTTTATTTGTATGTATTTCAGTTTTACCCTTTCATCTTCAAATACTCATTAAACAAGTTAACAACTTACACAGTGTGGTGTTTTGAAGAAGGGTTATCTGCCTGTCAATCTTACTTCAGACAGTGAGCAGGACAGAACAGTAGACAACACCACGCATAGCTGATGCAATACAGCACAGTTGTAATAAAACAGTACCTTGTACTTGATCCCAGCTAAGATATAATCAATCCTTATTGAACCCAAACAATCCTATTGGGTGTATTTAATGTTTAAAATATTTAGTAGGCTTAAAGCATGATTATCCAAATTCCAGAAAAATGTATCTCTTTCTCTGGAAAACCCCAGGTCCTGAGCATTCTGGATAACAGGTCCAGTACCTCAGCACCGACTTTATTTGTAATGTTTCATTTTGATTTTTTTTTAATTGAATTAACATTTAAACAATTGTAATTTTCAGACATGAAGATTTGTGTCAAATGCCCTGAAGATCTATGGCCTAACCCCAACAGGGATAAGTGCATTCAAAGAATAACAGAGTTCCTATCCTTTGAAGATCCCTTAGGGTCAGCATTGTCTTGTTGTGCTTCCATCTTTATTATTGTTGAAACTATTTTGTTCACCTTTATAAAACACAGAAACACTCCTATCGCCAGAGCCAATAATCTTAAAATCAGTTACATATTACTTGTGTCTCTCAAGTTATCCTTCCTTTGCACTTTCCTGTTTATAGGGCGCCCTACTCAGTGGACTTGCCTTCTGAGACAAGCCATGTTTGTCTTTATCTATTCTGTTTCCATTTCTTCAGTTTTGGCTAAAACCATAACAATATTACTTGCTTTTAAAGCCACAAAACCTGAGAACAAGTTTCGGAGTTTGGTAGGTGCCAGGCTATCATTTGTATTGGTGTTTCTATGTTCTCTTGGTGAACTTGTAATATGTGCTACGTGGTTGTTATATGCCCCGCCATTTGTAGACACTGATAGCAAATCTTTACCAGGAATTATAATCCTACAGTGTAACGAGGGCTCACTTACATGTTTCTATCTTGCAATTTTTTACATTGGCACGTTAGCTTCTTTTTGTTTCATTGTGGCCTTTATTGCACGGAAATTACCAGACCGTTTCAATGAGGCTCAGCACATCACCTTCAGCATGCTGGTGTTCTGCAGTGTCTGGGTCTCCTTCATCCCAACATACCTGAGCACCAAAGGCAAACACGGTGGCTGTTGAGATTTTTGCCATCCTGGCTTCAAATGCAGGTTTGTTGACTTGTATATTTGCACCAAAATGTTACATTATTCTCCTGAAACCTCAACTTAACACCAAAGCAAAACTTTTTGTTAAAATTAAACCAAGCAAATAAAATGAGCTGCCACACACACACACACATACATACACAAACTCTTTCCAAAACTCAGTCCAAAACGTTGTACCCATATAGCACAGTGGGGTTTCCATGATATTTACAGTTTGTAAAGGAAATTAAATTTATAAATCCAGTATTCATGGACTGTATTTCATGTTGACACAGTTACCATAAGTTACCAGTTACTATAAGATACATTTTATCATCAGAAATAATTGGTTAGCACCAAATTAATTCTGTGAATGCAAAATGATGTTGTAGTCATAAAATGAATCATACAAACCCAAATATTTTTCAATACATAAATAAATGAAGCGTATGTGTGTGGGTTGATGGGGCCCTGCTAGAAGTTGTCACTGAATTGTATAATTGTAAACTTTCTAAAATAAAGACATTCTTGCATACTGGGTTCAGTTCCATTCTTACTGATCCATTAAAAGATGGTTATTTTGATGTTCCATTAGGAACCCACCTTTAAGTAGTTGGAACCTTGTGAAGTTATCCAAATGCTGGGCAATGTAAAATGATTCAAAACAACCAGCCAAAAAGTATATTTAAAAAAAAAAAAAAATGACATCTTTATTTACAAGTACAGTATGAAAAATATTATAAAAGCGAAATCAAATGGTGTTGTATTGCTGTTTAGTAGTTAAAGAAATAAGTCATGTGCTGCTTTGCCTTTACAAGTCTGGCCTTCAGGCAGCATTCTGAATCTCCCTAGTTCCAGTTCTAAAGATATATAACATAACAAATTTAGGCAGGTTTTCATAGGACTAATATCGTGTGTTAATATAAATCAAACCAAACACAAGGGGGTGGAGCTAGTGCAGTGCCCACAGAATCAAATTAATGAATTTATTAATTAGTTAGTTAGTAATTAATTAATATAAACTGGCTATTTGTTAATTGAATGGTTGCTAGGAGATGCCACAATTTGCACATCCACCCACCAAGGTAAAACAAAATTAAATAAAGGAAATATTTGAAAAATTGTTTTGCATGTGTTATGTTATGTTGCGCTTTTATCCGTGTCATCCTATCATTTAACCCTTTTACTGCCAGCCATTTTGGTCAAAGCAGAACTTGTATTGCCAGATAGTTTTTAACATTTTGGGGCCATTTTTTAGGGGTCTTTTCTTGGGGGGGCTTTTAGTTTACCTAGATAAACAATATATCATATTTTTCAGGACAGCCTAAGCTTTCAAAATATGTTAGAATTTTTGTGTAATTCCAATTCTGTAACAAGATATAGGCTTCTAAATGTCTAAAAATGAAAAAAAAATTATATTTTTCATAATATAAACACATATACAAAAAACTAAAATTATTTTATGCATGAATATACAACTGATTTGGAAAGTCCCATGTCTCCTGAATGTGCCAATACCAAATATATATAGTTTTATGGAGATTTCTCACTTGTATAGGTCAAAAACTCCCAGCAGTACACTACCAAATTCCCAAAGCACTGCTCCAGAAACCTGAATACTTTAGATTTCAAGGTCGAAAATTCCACTAACAGAAGGTTTATCCCAGAAAATTATACATTTTTGAAAAGAACAGAATAGATTGAACTGTCTGTCTACTCCAAACTACCAAGTCACAATGTGTTCCTAAAGTTATTGTTTTTTATAAAAAATGTGTGAATTTTTTGAAAAATCGCTTCAAAGCTTCCAGTCTATAGCATCTTATCGCCATAGGTCATAAAGTAACCAAATAAAACACCCTAAATATGAATGCCAGGGGTCCACTAAACAGTTTGATACCCAATATGTATAGGTTTACCTAAGTATGTGGCATGTAGGGGCCCCAATGTGAACATACCCCATATGAACTGTCATTTCTGTCATTTCAGCTTCTGCAAAATCATCACATTTACATCATTATATGTGGGATAAAGCTAGAAAAAAGTACACTCACCCCAGAAAGCCATATATTTTTGGAAAGTACACATTCTCCCGAATCTAAAATGGGTACCCATGTCTTCCTACTCCAAAGTACCAAGCTGAAAAGCTTTCCTAAGTTTGCCGATTTTTATGACATCTCCAAAAATCACCTCAAAACTTTCACTATGCAGCATCTTATTTTATACAGGTCATAAGTAGCTACAGTATATAAAACACCCTAAATATAAACCCCAGAGGTCTACTGAACAGTTTGATGCCCACTGTACATAGGTTTATCAAAGCACATGGCACTTAGAGACCCCCAAATATACCTTGTGCACACTAATTTCATGGCTTACCTTTACCTAATTCATAAACACATGGCAACTTTGTGTGGGGTAGAAGCTGCAGAAATGTAGGGTGACCCCTGAAAACCATATATTTCTTGAAAGTACACATTCTGACAAATCCAACATGAGTAAAGAGTCCTTTCTACACCAATTTAGCAATCTGCAAAGTTTTCCTAAAGTTAGTGGTTTTTATGACATTTCAGAAAATGTTGCAATTTGCTGCATTTATCTCACACAATTTCTTGCATGCAAAGGCAAATCACCCCAAATAGGAACACCTAAGGTCTACTGAACAGTTTGATGCCCAATATGCATAGATATACCAAAGTCTGCGGTATGTACGGAAACCCAAAATGGAAATAGCGCATAAGGATTTCTCGCCTGCCAACTCAGCTTTTGCATACAGAGGCCCCTGACGGCATATTATGTGCTGTAAGACCCCCTAACTATATAGAGACCCCAAAAAACACATATATTTTTGGAAAGTACACATTCTGACAAATCCAAAATGGGTAAATAGCCCTTATTACACCAAAGTACCACATGGAAAAGCTATGCTAAAAAGCAGATCAGGAATACTAATACAAGGACAAAAAAAGCAATAAAACCACAAAAATTGTGCAAAGCAATGAAACAACAAAATAAGTCACACAACAGCATAATTAGTGGTCAGAATATCTGATCCAATCGTCATGCTGTCAAAATAAATTCTCATATCACTACTCACGGGCCACTGGTTGGGGACCACTGAGCTAGAACACAAGTCAGAAATATACTTCCCTTCCTCAACTTTTTCTTCTGTTACGGTATATTGCAACCCCCAACCTTCAGGCTGATGATGATCATAGTACTGTATTAAGATTGATATATTTGCATTAACTCAACATCTAGAGGGTGACAGGTTGAACATCTCTGATCTACAGGCGGAGCTGGTTTTAATAGTGCTTTATACCTTAGCTTGGTGCAAAATGTAGTAGAGTCCCCAAAAAATCTTGAAAAAAAACCTAAAATACAACTCATCATTTTTAATGAGTCTTCAAACTCGAAAATTTTTCGAAAAACTCGAATTGAAAAAAAAAAGACCCCCTTACATTTTGCCTAGGACAGCTCCAACTGACTTCTACATGAACTCACAAGCTTTTAGATTAAGTTTGTTTTTTTTTAAGCTTAATAAATATCAAATATCACATTTTCTGAAACCATAATTTGAATTCATGAGCTTTAGTGCCAAAAAGTTCAAATTCAAGCTTTAAAAAAAAATTGAATTTGAATATTATGAAATCAGCCATAGTATCAATAATTCATGTATTTTTGCCTTGCTTTTCTCCTAATGGAATATGTTTACATGTTTCTTTTTTACACTTTGAAATAAATAGCAGAGCAATTCTTCTAATTATATGTTTTAGCTTGAAATTCATTTTTGGACACAGAATGACTCAAAGTGAACCTAAACTTAACCTAAAACCAGTGTATATAAGGAGATTTTATTTCCCAGCCTCACACTGCTTGCTGTACGAGCTGCAGTCTCCCCAGAGTGCTCCTCTACAATACAGTGTATAACACAGGATGCTGCGCTTTCACACTAACAATGTTGCCTCTATTGTGGTTCTTATACTTCTGATACTGTTGTTGCGTCTAGAGGTGATTTTTGCTTCTCCGGGAGAATCCAGCAAAGCTCAGACCTGTGAGATCAGGAGAACATTTGATGCACCTCACACACGTTATGTACTTGATGGGGATGTCATTATAGGGGGAATCTTAGACATGTGTTTGTTAAACACATTTTATGGCACCGGAAACAGAATTTTATCTTATACCAAACGTCCAAGATTCCCAGGTTGTGTACTGTAAGTCCTGATCTCCATGCATTCTTTACTGTTATCATGATGCAATGGTTGCTGCTTTGTAATACTTGTGGAACACATTGGGGGTCCTTTATCAACACTGGGCAAATTTGCCCATTCATTGTTTAACATGCAGCTGGCTGAAAAAAAGGCAGCCACTGATTGGTTGCTATGGGTTACTGCCCATGGGCAAATTTGCACGGTGTTAATGAGCAACATACCTGTACTTTAAAATGGAAGGTGTTGACTTATATGCTCTACAATACCTAAAAAGATTAAAAAAAAGTAAAATGTTCACCTTTAAGGTCTGTTCTCTACTACAAGGCAGTAAGAGAGAAGAGCAAATGAAACAGCTACTGCATCAGACATTTCCTAAGAGGCCAAATCAGATATTTTTATGCTAGAAAACTAAGGGGGTATATTATGTTGCTCATAGCAGACAATCGGGTGCTTTGCTTTGGTTTTCTGTTGGTTTTCTGTTTACTGTTGAAGTCTAATTCCTGATTGGTTGCCCTGGGCAACATCACCGCTAATGCTTCACTTTTTACACAGCATGATAAACATATCCCCTAGAGTTTGGGAAATTTACTTCCATATTAATATATTCTTTGCAGATTAATATTTGCTGTCTGGGGGGGGCCTGTATCTCTCCATGTGAACACTTAACAATTATGATAGGCTCATCTTTACTAACTAGTGCAATATATATATATATATCTTTTAATCTGTATATGCAGTACTGGATTAAGGATTCATTTTAGTTAGCTTTTTAATAGTGCAGAATTAAAAGAAATACTTTGAGCAAAACTAATATAAGCTAGGGCCCAGAGCCTGATGGGGAAAATAAACTCTCTAAATTATAAGGGTATCCATTCATTAAAGGAAAGGAGGTAAAAAAAATTGACAGATTGCAGCCTTTTATTGCACTATGCACACTTTGCTTTGTTAATGACCCCTTAATACCTATCTATCTTTCTTTCTTTCTTTCTATCTATTTTCATGTCTATCTAGTTCATATGTAGACATCTGTCTTAGTTAATTCGTACAGATGGAACATAGTTAGTTTGTCATTGGCCAATTGCACACAATAACCATTCATTTCAGTGGTAAAATGGATGCAACAGTGTGTGCCAGATGATAAAGTGTATCTCATTTGTAATAATCAGTTATACCATGTATTTGGTATGAATATTACATTAAAGATGATCAATGTATTTTGCTCCATACAGACCATCGCTTCATTACATGCTCCATGCACTGGCCTTTATCTATGCTATTGAGGAGATCAATTCCAATGAAAACATTTTACCCAATAAAAGTCTGGGCTACATAATGTATGATGCCTGTTCTAATGAGGTTATTGCTCTAGATCGAATATTCAGGATTCTGTCAGGAACAAATGAGGCAATGCCAAATTATATCTGTCAGAAAAGACACAAGCCTGTAGCTGTTATTGGCCACTCATTGTCTTCTACAACCTACACAATTGCTCAGATAACTCAGCCGTATGGATACTCACAGGTATAATATACTTGGAATGCCACAGACTGATCTTCATATATCTTGAGTCACCTATTCTTGTGTGTCTTACGTATCAGACAATTTAGACTACATGATGTGATATTGACAAGTTATCCAAGTAATAGAATTTATAAAAAAAAAATATTTTTGATAGAGAAATTATTGAAACCTGTGGAGCTAGAAAATGAGGTCTTCAGTTCACTGCCATACAAATGATCTGTGTATTACATTGGATTAACTGTAAAAAGTTTCTGCTTTCATATCCTGTCTGTAATAGTATTTCTTTCTGATCATCAAAGAGGCACTTCAATTAGAGCTCCTTCCTGTTCAAACTTTATTTCTCCCACTCCCCCATTATCATTTGTTATTGATATATACATTATTTCTACCCTGTACTGTATGTGTAAAAATGTTTTCTCCATTCACATCTGATCTCTAGACAACTTACTTTTTTGCAAAAACTCACTGGGATTTGGACCCCCGTTTAATAAAGAACTGATAACGACCTAACTACTAAGTAAATGAAAGTAAATGGAAGGGATACCCTAGATCTCTGCAGGCCCAGACTGGCAATCTTTGGTTTCTGGCAAATAGCCAGGGCTGTTGTATGATGATGCCATAGATCAGGCATCCCCAACCTTTTATACCCGTGAGCAACATTCAAATGGAAAAGGTTTGGAGAGCAACACAAGCATGAAAAAGTTTCTGGGGTGCTAAGAAAGGCTGTGATTGGCTATTTGGTAGCCCCTATATAAACTGTCAGCCTACAGAAGGTTTTATTTGTTAGTACACATGGTCTTTATGCCTCCAGGCCAAGTATTGAAAAATAAGCACCTGCTTTGAGGCCACTGTAAGAAACATACTAGGGGTTCCTGAGCAACATGTTGCTCACAAGCCACTGGTTGGGGATCACTGCCATAGACAGTCACTATTTGTTGAGCTGGTTGGGGCCTTTTTGGGTCTCTGTGTACGTGACCTATTTTGAATCTTAGTCTGGGTCTTGTCTCTGTATTTCATTTAAGCTGCCTAGATTCAAAAGAGGATGGTGACTGGGATTTGGACCCCTTATTAAATAAAGAACAGATAATGACTGATAACTACTAAGTACTTGAAAGTAACTGGAAGGGATACCCTAGATCTCTGCAGGCCCAGACTGGAAATCTTTGGTGTCTAGCAAATACCAGAGGGTCTGTTGTATGATAATGCCATAGATATTCACTATTTGTTGGGCTGGTTGGGGCTTGTTTGGGTCTCTGTGTATTTGAAATGCCAGGACCGAATTTGAATCTGAGTCTGGGTCTGGCTCTCTGTATTACATTTGAACTGCCTAGATATGGAACAGGACTTTCACACTTATTTGCTATGATCTAAACATCAATGTAGATAAATCAAATGTTACTTCTTTTTCAGCTGAGTTACGGCGCCATGGACCCTGTGTTCAATGACCGGACCCTGTTCCCATCTGTTTATCGAACTGTCCCAAATGAGTATTTCCAATTCGAAGTTATAGTGCAATTGCTGATCCACTTTAAATGGAAGTGGGTCGGGATCATATCATCAGATAATATCAGCAACCATAAAGCTAGTTTGGAACTGATTAAAGAAATGAAAAATTATGGAATCTGTGTTGAATATCATATTGTTATTCCGGTTTCTGCAAATGTCGATATTTACCCTACCATTAAATTTATTGAACGGTCAACTGCTACAGTCATTATTTTATACTGTGCTTTTCTTGAATTAATGCATATGTCCAAAGGCTGGGACAGAAATGCCTCACGGATAACTGGCAAAGTCTTTTTAGCTTCAGCCACTCTTAATACTATACATGATTATGGCTGTTTGCAAGCCTTTACGATACTGAATGGCTCATTACTTATAAAGATTCACAAAGGGGAGATCCCTGGTTTTATGAACTATTTGACTCACAGGGATTGGGAAAGGATGCCAGATAAAAACTTTAAGGTGTCTCTTCAATTTTTCCCTATAATGTCCAATGTTAGCCAAATGAAATCTCCCTACATACTTTTCCACAATTTGGAAAATACTTATATAACCTCTGTCATTTACAACACGGTTCATATACTGGCAAAAGCTTTACACCAGATGCATTTAGACAGAGCGCTGTTTGAAGATGGATCTAACTATTTAGCAGCAAATTCAAAATACAAGGTGAATATTTTAATACATAATAAAGTTCTCTGGTTTGGTAGACACTATTGCAGTCATAAAGGGGGAAAAAGAAAGAGTAAAATATTAACTGCCTGCATTATAACAAATTTAAGGGTATACTTAAAAAAAAAAGGAACATTTTGCATTTTCCATCACCAACAACCTCATGTAAAGTTTGAACTAAGAAAGACATAGCATAGAACCAAACTCTACCCTATTCCTTACCTGTGTGTAAATGCATGGAGAATACAATTGTGCTACAATTTGCAGGAGATTCAGCCCAGTCAAGGGACAGTCAGTGTAGTAAACAGGGACAATTTAGGATGAATACATCTTTGTTTAACTACATAAACCTGGAAGCCTAACCTGATGGCCATTTTGTTAAGATTTGAAGTGAATTTCATATTTGCTATACTAGGTAATCCCAGAAGCCCAATCTCAGTTAGGATGAGATGTAGACCAAACTCTTATTTTCTGTCCTAGACATGACTTGGGCAGGGCCAAATACCTGCCCTCCTTTTGCCCCAAGCTACTGGCCTAGAAATAATCACCACTTACAGTTTGTCCTTCGATTGGAAAATGTATTGGCCACAGCTTTATTACATAAAATAAGCAATAAAATACATAAACATAAATATAAATAACAAGTAAATAATAACAGTATTAACAAGTATATTAACAAATACTAAACAGTAATCCTTCCAGCTCTGAAGTCCCTGGCAATGGGCCAAACTAAGTGCATGACAACCGTACCGGCCACCAGCCTCTCGTGCCTTCCAGCATGGTGGGTACGCAGGGTTGCATGCTTCAACCAAGGTATCAATATAACGTAACACCTCCCAGAGACCCATCGCTCTTAGAGAGGAAACATCCATAACCATGACCCATTGAACAAGTGGGACTTGCTAAACTCGGCACTGCCAACAAAATTTATCTCCATTGCCAGGGACCCGCCGCCCGGCTGTGACAACGGGCCTTCCTCCCTTATCTTCTTGCTTCACCATATCCCCAAAATACTCACCTTCTTGGGTCAACTTAACCTATATCCCATTACCCAGGCCACATTTGTGACAACTAACACAAAGGGTAACAATGGGAGGGCGGGTGGGACTCCGTTTTCTCTTTCCAAAATGGATACCCTCCTTAACCGCGCCTTCTTCAAATCCCATATGCTCCACCCCCAAATGCTAGATACTAAGCCCCAACTATTAACCCCTGTCTGGCAGTTTGTCCCGCCCAGTCATGAGCCCTTTTTCCAGCAATAGCTGTATCGGGCTTCCCTTTCTTAGATCTAAAATGGCTTGTATGCTGAGCAAAGACAGGACTAAAAATTACTTATTTATATAAATAATAATATACAGGATTCAACAATGCTGATGTGTTTTTTCTTGTACCTGTAGTTAAAATACTACCTAAAAAAAGTTCACCTGAAAACTTTGTCCAATGAAATATTCTTTAATGAGCAAGGATCTGTTGCCGGGATGTTCGATATTTTCAACATGTTTATTAGTCCAAATATACAAATAATAAACATTCCTGTTGGCAGTTTTGTTTCATCCACCTTTCCAAAGCTTTTAATGAATGGCAGCGCAATTGTATGGGAGCCATATTTTAAAGAGGTAAAACTTTGCATGATCTATCTTCTCTAGTTCTATACAAGGATTTTCAGATCTTCCTGTGACCTCATAAGGTAAGTTCTATAGACAGAATTCATTGTTTTTCTGGTGCAATTTTCAATCTCAAACAATTTTTCCCCATTAAAACAAACTCACTATCCTGATCAAGATAGAATTTTGTAATAGAAAACATTTCCTACTATACAGTAGCAGAATAACTAGTAATTAGCGAATCTGTCCCGTTTCACTTAGCCAAAAAATACGCAAAACTTTGAAAAGATTTGTGAAACAATGAAAAATTCACAGAATGCAGAAAATGATGTTCACCGAAAAAAATTGTTGCATGCTTGTGAATTTTTCACCATTTTGCGAATGAGTGAGTTTCTTGAAATTTTCAGCAATATGCTCACCAGATGGCGACAACGAACTGGCCAAATATATAAATATCCAATATCAAGTTGCAGCCGTATCCTCTATGTGGGCACAAAAAGAGAAAAAACTGCAAATAGTGCAAAATTATTTATTACAAAAAACTGCTAAAATAAATACTACTTACAGAATGTAGACAATAATCAGGCTCTCAAAAACTCAACGCGTTTTGCGTACTAACGGAACGCCTCTTCAGGAGTAGAAAACAACAACACACTAAAGATCCCCTTTTTATAGTGAAGCAGTGTTGTTAAGTGTTGTTGTTTTCTACTCCTGAAGAGGCGTACCGTTAGTACACAAAACGCGTTGAGTTTTTGAGAGCCTGATTATTGTCTACATTCTGTAAGTAGCATTTATTTTAGCAGTTTTTTGTAATAAATAATTTTGCACTATTTGCCGTTTTTTCTCTTTTTGTGCCCACATTGAGGATACGGCTGCAACTTGATATTGGATATTTACATATTTGGCCAGTTCCTTATCGCCATCTGATGAGCATATTGCATTACAGCATATGATGGTTCACATAGTGAATAAGCCTTTTCACACATCCGTTTGGTGGTTGCAATCTTCTTCACCTTTGAGCAGCTTTACTGTCAAACAGTTTCATTGTTAAACAATTTTGCACTATTATTTGTTTTTTGTATTTATACATATGCTCTCCTGCTATATGTTTCTTTACGCTATTGGCGAATTGTTTCACGAAACTTTATCGAAAATTCGGCTCAAAAAAAGTTACAGTCTAGTCAAAGTAGGCGTGGTCGTATCGAAATGGGTGTCAAAAATAGGTGCAGTCAAGTAAAAAATTAGGCACGGTCATGGCAAACAAAGACGCGCATGACTAATGCATTTTGCGTTTTTTTTGCCATTTTGCAAAGTTTTCTAGTGTTCGTGAATTTTTCAGTGAAGTGAAACGGACAGATTCACTGATCACTATCGCTCATCTCTAGTTATAACCCTTTATTAAAATGAAGTGTAGACACGCATCTATGACAATTATTATTCTACTGACGTGCACAACTTTTTTTGCGCCCATTTCATGAAACAATCTGCCAATGGCAAAACACGGAACTTTACCACAAATCCATACCTGCCGAAAAATTTGGCTCATCATTAGTCATACCTAACTCCATTTTGTAAAACATTCAATTTAGTGGGATTATGTATGTGGAGATTTTATATCAAGGCTCAAACATCACAAAAATATTCCTAGAACAAATTCCAATATGGCCACTGTGTCTCAGAAAAAGTGGTGGTGCTTTAATGCCAATACAACAGTTATTTAAAAGGGTAAACATGGGGGATAGTTTATTTTCCTTAGTATTAATCTATATTTGTAATTCTTATTAATGCACAACATGTGTATCTGGTATAACATAGTTCAAACCTATAATAATTTATTATTGAAAAAAATTATGCCTTTGTGCACTGTATTGGGCTATAGTCTTTTCTGTCTAGTTGCTTGAATTTACGTTTCCGAGATATAACTACGGATTCATACCTTTATATTTCACTGTGTATTTATGTAGATTCCGATCTCTTTGTGTACTGGAATTTGTCCTACTGGCTACCGAAAATCTATTCAGAAGGGAAAATTGCCCTGTTGCTATGACTGCATTCCTTGTTCTGAGGGTGAGATTGCCAGCTCTCCGGGTAAGTGAGATATGTATCTGCTTTTAAAATTCAAACATTTCTTAGTATACATGCCCCCTAATATCTTTTTATTGCTGGAAAAATGTCTGCTCCTGATTCACAAAAATGTGATATTTAGAAATACCATATAACTATAGAGTATTTAAGCCTACCAAGCCATTTCCTAAATATTATGTAGATCTACAAGAACTCCAAGATGTATTTTTTTTATTAAACTTTACATTTTTACAGTGATTTTTCGCAAAAACTCACACATTTCAATTAGGGTTTCCAAAACTAGAATTTGTGTGATTTATAAAACATAAAAACATTAAAAAAAAACCCTGAATGTAAAAATTCAGCAAGGCTGAAGTCAATAGAACGTTAAAAAGTTTTTTTTTAATTGTTTTACAGTTTTTTGATAGTTGGTCAATCCATTAAAAGTTTTTTAGATGAAAGGATTTTAGTTCAGAAGCACACATTTGAGTTTGGTACACTTCTGAGTGTTTTTGAATTAAAAAAATCAAAAATTCATAAATTCAAATTTTGATTAATAGGCCTCCCTATAAGAAACTAATCTTGTGCAATTTAGGTAGCACAAATACAGTGAAAAGAAAATTTAAGAATATTGCAATACAGCAAATAGTGAACCCAGAATTGATGATTGCTGCTAGTATATTTTCAATATCAAGAAAACACCTATCCTTGGAATCCTAGTGTGAGATGTTCAACATTGGGATGTTCAGAGATAATCTCTATTCTGCAATGACTCGTGATGATATCTGTAGATACATGTCCTTGCCTGTAGTTACATGTGACATGTACTATTTATTTAAAGATACAGAAAATTGTCTCCAATGCCCAGAAGATCACTGGTCCAGACCAAGTAGGGATATCTGTCTTGAAAAAACTCTAGACTTCCTCTCCTATGGGAACTGCTTGGGAATGGTATTAGCAACTGCCGCCCTTCTCTTCTCTGTATGCACCGGTGCAGTCCTGTGGCTCTTTATAAAGAACAGGAGCAGCCAAACTGTGAAAGCCAATAATCGGAACCTCAGCTACATCCTTCTTGTTTCTCTCTTCTTGTCCTTCTGCTGCTGTTTCTTGTTTATTGGGCGCCCTGTGCCCATAACCTGCATCCTGAGACAAACGGCATTTTTGTTCTTATATACTGTCGCCATTTCTTCTTTACTTGGAAAAACACTGACTGTTGTTATTGCATTTCATGCCACAAAACCTGGGACCAGGTTAAGGAAATTTGTGGGATCTAGGGTTTCTATTTCTCTTGTACTACTTTGTTCATTAGGCAAACTTGCCATTTGCAGCACTTGGCTGATATGGGCTACACCATTTGTGGCACTTGATACAAAGACAACACAACAGACAATAATTCTAAAGTGCAATGAAGGTTCTATAGCTGCTTTATATGTGGCTGCCACTTATATTGCTGTGTTAGCTCTCCTTAGTTGTATTGTTGCCTTTATGGCACGAAAATTACCAGACAGATATAACGAGGCTCAGTATATCACCTTCAGCATGCTAGTGTTCTTTAGTGTCTGGGTCTCCTTCATCCCAACATATCTGAGCACCAAAGGCAAATACATGGTGGCTGTGGAGATATTCGCCATACTTGCCTCTACTGCTGGATTATTGTCCTGTATATTTGTCCCTAAATGTTATATTATACTCCTAAAGTCTAAAAAGATTATTACAAACCATAATATATTGCTATTATGAACATTAGTTTACGTTTTGCATTGTTTCTGTATTTATAAACAAGGCAGATTTGAATGATCTAACACAGTCAATCATAATGTTTTTTCTATTTGAACAAATATCTGAAGGCATTTTTAACACCATTATAACTGTATGTGCACTATACAACTTAGTGCTGTTCCAGCAGTACAAGCAGTAGATTATTTAATGAAAAAATTATATAAACCAGGTATTTGTTGAGTGATTGGTTGCTATGAGTTACAAGACCTACAACAGTTTGTATTTATTTTTCATACCCCAAGAAGGTGCAGTAAAGTGTATGGTTGAAATCATTTTGTATGTGTTTCTGGTGAACTTTTAGTTTGAATTCTTGCCAAGGCATGGTGCAATGATGTCACATATCCTTCATGTCCCTACTCTACTTGCAGAAAAAAATGGGAAACTTGTGATTTTTACCCCTCAATAAAATGGGTTTGGTAACGTCATATGTATTTCAGATACTCACAATATCTTTCAGATTGATGGGGGGGAGTAATTAGTTGTTGCACAGCAACATCTGACAGCTCACACGTTGTCCATCCCTGATCTACTGATGGAGCACTAATGGTGCTTTATACCTAAACATACCTTATCTCCCCCCAAGAAATCCATATACAATTTTTACACACCAACCTTTGGCGTAACATAAGTCTAAGTAAATGTTATATTATAGCCTTTTCAATAGACCTTTATAAATGTATCCTGTATTAAAACTGGTATGTGAATCTTTCCTTTGAGTTTTTACTGTCTAAAGAATTGGTGTTGCTTTTTCCACTTTGAAATAAATAGAAGAGCTATTTTTTAATTATATGTATTTTCTACTGATTCCACCTGACACATAATAGCTAAAAGTCACTATGAATAAACACACAGAATATATATAAGGAGCTTTTATGCAAGAGCTTCACACTGCTTGCTGTAAGGGCTGGCTGTACTGTATCACTGGGAATGTAATCTCTATGGATTGTTCCTGCAATACATCATATTTAAAAGAAGATGCTATTCTCTTTTACCAAGATTGTCACCTACATTATGGCTGTTGTGCTTCTGACATTATTGTTGTTCGTAGAGGTCATTTCTGCTTCTCCAGGAGAATCTATGAGCAAAGCACCAACCTGTAGGATAAAGAGAAAATTTGATGCATCTCACACACGTTATTCTCTTGATGGAAACATCATTATAGGGGGAATCTTAAACTTGTTCATGCTGAACACAAATTATTTAATTCCAGGCAGCAATCATCCTTACAACATACCTCCAGCATTCCCAAGTTGCTTTCTGTAAGTGTTAAACACCATTAATTCTTTACTGTTACCAGAAGGTTTTTGGTGACTGCTAATTAATTCAGGGTTATTGCACACGTAAGTAATAGGCACAATGAGTTGGCACAGAATTAATCATTAGTTAAAAAGGGGGCTTTTCTAACCAACATTTCCATTGTCTTTTATCCTGTTTGCTATATTATCTTTTTATTGAGTTTTAATGCGGTTACAGAAGGTCCGACTGAACATATGGCTTGAGCAGAAGTATGTTGCATTAATAACAAATCTCATCAGATTACAATATAGCATATAGAAATTGCTCAGATGGATATGCAGGGTCTGTGAGGTATTTTTCCAGATAGCATAGTCTATGGCAATATAACATGTATCTTTTGTATTTCAGAATGTAAAGCAGACAGTTGCCAAATGGCAGTGGGCCGCTAACCAATTAGGTAAACAATTATAGTGAAGTAAGCAGATAGAGAGGAAAGAAGCCAGATAGGGTGGGGATAGGGGAGGGAATGGGTTGGATATACAAAACTGGGTAAAGAGGTGTGTGGGGATAGTCCTGTCCTGTCTGGAAGGGTCATAAAGTTCGCACATAAGAAGTGTTCAAAACCATAAGGATGGGCAGTGGAGTAGTCCTTGACAAGCTTGGTAGGTCCAGTAAGGTAGGTTGGTTAGGGCTCGGAGGTCATTGAAGGTACGTACCTGGGATCGGAGGTCCAACCAGGGCCCGCACCAAGCCCAGACTTACGCATCCAAGATGCTATGATAATTTTAACAAATTACACAATAAATAGGGGCAGCATATGCAAACATTTTAGAGGGACACCTTATTGGTATTTATTACTATTACCAAGATAATGCTAAATTAGATCTGAACACAAAAATGAAAACCCATTTTCCCCTCTCATAAATACTCAACAATGAACATGTAATAAAAATGTTGTGTTGGTTCTTAAATAACCACTTTGGTTTGTACTCCTATTGCTCTTGTTCCCAGTATCTAGCCAGCTGCCAGTAGTGCTGCTTGGAAGGAATCATGGAAGCACAGACTGATAGACAAAAGGAAAACTGCTGGGCATTTATGGACCAGTTTAGTGAGAAATAAAACACAGCAGCAGCTTTTAAACCCTCTGGAACTCTGTCCATTTATGATTCTGCCCATTAGCTAACCTAAAAATGGGTTTTTATTTTTTTAATTCTATTTCCTTCTAGTCATAAGATTCTAGCTGGTTGTAAAGAAGAAAATGATGACTGATCAGTCGCCCTGCTAGCATATACTGTAATTTCCCTTTCATTTTTTCCATACACAATTAAATGGTAATGTGGACATTTCTATTATATAAAGGACAAGGAAAGGTAAAACCTCTGGGGAATTTAGATTCCCTGTTATCTATTTGTGCTAAATAACTATGCTTAGATTATTATTATTATTTTGTCATCTGCTTACAGAGTACTATTATGTTTGGTAATACGAATTTTGGGGCTTTTCTGCCTATAATGAACACTACTGGCTTTGGGCCTGGGACACCAGGTTTTACTGCATGAGAATCCAGAATCTCCCACAGGTTCAGGCAAGGGAGCCAAATGTATTTAGCAGAAAAGGGCTGGTAAAGAGCTGGATGTAGTCAGATAGGGTCAGAACTAGAGAACAACATTAGACTCATAAACAGAAATAGCCTGGGGTCAAAACCAGAAATCAACACAATGGACAACATGGGAATCAGGATTCTGAGCACCCAGGGACAAGATGGCTTGACCTACAATGGGCAGTAAATGAGCTAAGAACTGGGAATTTAATAGGCTTGTTGGTGACTAATTCTGAGCACTTGGGGCCAAGCAAGTTGTTTCAGATACACACCCTTAAGTGGGGATATGAGTAGAACAGTGTGTTTCATATGTTAGTTATATAACCTGTTTGGTATGAATGATGTATATTATAGATGCTATATTTTACTCCATACAGACCATCAGTTGAATACTTACGAAATACACTGGCCTTTATCTATGCTATTGAGGAGATCAATTCTAATGAAAAGATTTTACCCAACATAAGCCTGGGCTACATAATGTATGATGCCTGTTCTAATGAGGTTATTGCTCTAGATCGAATATTCAGGATTCTGTCAGGAACAAATGAGGCAATGCCAAATTATATCTGTCGGGAAAGAAACAAGCCTGTAGCTGTTATTGGCCACTCATTGTCTTCTACAACCTACACAATTGCTCAGATATCTCAGCTGTATGGATACTCACAGGTATTATATTGTACAATTGCCACCCACTCATGTATATCTTATTCATCAAAGATAATCACCATTAACCAAAGAAGAGGAAGGTCACATTTGCTGGACTTACATGTAAGGACAGGGCCAGACAAGGGACTTTCTAGTGGTGCTAGTCTCTTCAAAAGTACATTAATGTTCTTTGATGACTGTAGTGCAGACATATAAGGGGTAATTTAATGAATTGCAGTACTTTTTGCACTGTGCACAATGCATCAGAGGTCATCAGTCACTGCACCACTCTACTTGGCTGTGTATCCCATCACTATGAGCCTATAGCCCCCACAGCAAGCACCTAGCACTAATATAACTATGCTTCCTAATCTGAGCTAGATATATTAGCACCAAAGTTGCTTATGTCAGGCACATTTAGAGGAAGATTGATCAAAATGTGAGATTAGAGTCCTATTCATTTCTATGGGATATTAAGAAGAGTATTTTTCAATGGGTGATAGTTAATATTCACCATTTGATAAATATGCTTCATAAAAATCCCATAAAAAATATAAAGGTCACATTTTCATAATTACAGGGCAGATTTATCAAATTGTGAGTTTAGAGCTTAATATGTAAACAAAAAAATCACCCACATTCTATTGAATGGGATTTTTAGAAGCATATTATAGTTATAACTTTCATCCATAGATAAATAAACTTTTAAAAATTCCATAGGAATTAATTTTTATGTATTAGGCTCTAAACTTACTTTCCAGGAATAATGTGGGTAATGATTGCAGGTTTAAATGGTGATGACAAATAATTATGTAGAAGTGAATCATACAATTCTGATATAGGAAGGTTGCAGCACTGATCTGACTAAAGGTCCCCATACACGGGCCGATTCTAGCTGCCGATATGGGTCCCTTAGACCGATTCGGCAGCTAATCAGCCCGTGTATAGGCACTACCAACGGGCCTGCCCTTAAATCGGCCAGATATCGATCAGGCAGGTTAAAAAAATCTAGTCGGATCGGGGACCACATCGGCTCGTTGATGCGGTCCCCGAACCGACTTTGTCTATACCTGTTGTTATAATTTGATTGTTTGGCCCCAGGGCCAAACGATTGAATTAGCCTAGTTTCTCCCGAAATCCCCCACCCGTAGGTGGGGGATATCAGGAGAAGATCCTCTCACTTGGCGACATTGCCAAGCGAGCGGATCTGAAGGTGTATGGCCACCTTAAGGCAAGTGATGCTATTAAAGAGATAGTGACACCAGAAATTAAACCTTTTTTTTTACATTTACCATAACACTGTCTTTATATGCTATTTATAGTTTTGCCATAAATGTATTTTCCACATGCTTTTAAATTACCTATCTGACCCCCCCCCCCCAAGAAACACAAAATGCTCATCACTAACCTTTATTTCATTTGTGGTTTTAGAAGTTTTCAGGGAGGGGGTTTCTGTTATTGTAGATTAAAACAGTAGATTTTTTTTCAGCTGAGTTACGGCGCCATGGACCCTGTGTTTAATGACCGGACCCTGTTCCCATCTGTTTATCGAACTGTTCCTAATGAGTATTTACAGTTTGAAGTTATTGTACAACTGCTGATCCACTTTAAATGGAAGTGGGTCGGAATTGTATCATCAGATGATATCAGCAACCATAAAGCTAGTTTGGAACTGATTAAAATGATGACAAATCACGGAATTTGTGTTGAATATCATATTGTGATTCCAGTTTCTACTGCTGTTAATATGAAGCGTTTCCTAATATTTATTCAACAGTCAACTGCTACAGTCATTATCTTATACTGCACCTTGCTTCAAATAAGGAATCTGACCAAACTGTGGGACACAGACGCATCACAGATGACTGGCAAAGTCTTTGTAGCTTCAGTCACTCTTAATGATATTGATGATCATCTTCTTAAGGGTTTCTTTAAAACGCTGAATGGCTCATTGTTTATATCGGTTCACAAAGGGGAGATCCCTGGTTTTCAGAACTATTTGTCTCACAGAGACTGGGGTAGGATGCCCGACAAACACTTTGTAGAGAATTTTAAAATGTTTCTCAAATGTTTAACTGTTCCATCTAATAAAAGCCAATCCCGCTGCTTATTATTCGAACACTGGGAAAATACTTATTATAAAGCGACTGTTATTTACAACACGGTTCATATACTGGCACAAGCTTTACACCAGATGCATTTAGACAGAGGGCTGTTTGATAATGGGTCTAAAGATTTAGCAGCGGAATCAAAACACAAGGTGAATATTTTCAATTCAAGTTTAATGTGGTTCTTTGAATTGTTAGTCATGACTAGTGATGAGGGGATCTGTCCCATTGCCCTGACCATA
The DNA here is from genome assembly GCF_000004195.4 of Xenopus tropicalis. Taxonomy (NCBI): domain Eukaryota; kingdom Metazoa; phylum Chordata; class Amphibia; order Anura; family Pipidae; genus Xenopus; species Xenopus tropicalis. The sequence continues at coordinate 123,340,174 of NC_030684.2, read as the reverse complement.
AAATTCGCGAAATAGGCAGAAAATTTTTAAAACGGAGAAAAATTCGCTAAGAGCATTTGCTGCGCAATTTTTTTTTTTACCTGCATCTTTTTTGGTCCTCACATCTTTCTTTTTTGTTGCCCATGTTTTTTTGACGTGACTGCGCCCAATTTGACGCACGATAACATTTTTTAACATGAATTTTTCCACGGCAGTTTTCATGGAAGTTTCACAAAACAATCCACCAATGGTGAAATGCGGAAATTCGCTGCAAATCCATGCCTTATGAAAAAATTTGCTCATCACTAGTCATGACTGAAATATAAATGTTATGTTCCTGATTTTTTTTTTCCTATAAAGAAAAACAATGTATTTATATAAAATAGTTGTATTTCAATAACAATATTACCTTTTATTTCCATTTCTAACACTGTACATTACCAAAAGCAACCTATAAATAATTCCCAATGTTTCTATTCATTCAACAACACAAAGAAACAAGATTTGAAGACTGATTATAAACGTACAGCACCAAGACTGTTCCTGTTTATATAGTGAATAAAGTACCCCCAATTGTAAAATATAGGGATATTATAAGTCACCGAGGAGTTCCTTATAATATATAGTGAATAAAGTACCCCCAATTGTAAAATATAGGGATATTATAAGTCACCGAGGAGTTCCTTATAATATATAGTGAATAAAGTACCCCCAATTGTAAAATATAGGGATATTATAAGTCACCGAGGAGTCCCGTGACCATATAAAAGCTTTTATACACATCATGCAACTCCGAGGTGACTTCTAATATCCTAAACAATTTCTGCTTGAGAAGCACTATTAACGGATACATTTTTGAATATATCAAAACTATTCCTTTAAAGTAAACAGGTAAATTCAGGTCAAAGTTTCCAAAACTGTGGGTCTGTCCCTTTTAGTATTGGCCAAAGCAGTTCATGAGAGCAGCTAGAAAATAATTTATATCAGGGTTTCAGATAACCTTTAGTAAATGCCTATTTGTTCTACTAGGCCAGTGATCCCCAACCAGTGGCTCAGGGGCAACATGTTGCTCCCCAACCCCTTGGATGTTGCTCTCAGTGCCCCCAAACCAGGGAGTTTTGGGGGCAAGTTTTGGTTGAATAAACACAAGATTTCCTACCAAATAAAGCCCCTGTAAGCTGATAGTGTGCATAGAGGCTGCCTAATAGCCAGTCACAGCCCTTATTTGGCTCCTCCATGAACTTTTATGGTGCTTGTGTTGCTCCCCAAGTCTTTTTACATTCTACTGTGGCTCACGAGTTAGAAAGGTTGGGGACCCCTGTACTAGGTAATCCTGAAGGCTATTAGAGTAAGATTTTGGGTGAAATCTTACTTCACCCCGACAGTTACTCCTGGAAGTTTGGTTGGCAAGTCAAGTAGGATGAGATCTGAGCTAAACATTTAATTTCTGTGCCAGAAATTTTTGGAACTAGAATTGATTGCTTTCTCATAGTTCTCTTTTGGACTGTAGAGGATTAGTGATGTGGCAGGCATGGATTCCACGAAACGGGACAGATTCACTCATCACTAATCATTATACAATGCTTTTGTTAAGTCAAATAGTGTAACAAAATTTGCAGTGGAAAAATTCATCGTGCGCCATAAAATTGATGTCCGTGTCAAAAAAAGTTGCATGCTTAATTTTTTAGTTGCGCAACATTTTTACCACCTCACGAACTTTTTTGCCGTTTCGCAAATCCTTTCAAAGATTCACAAATTTTTCGGCGACGGAAAACGGGGAAAGATTCGCTCATCACTATAGAGGATGCATGAACCGGAAATGCCTTAAAACTACAATTTTAGATATATATTAATATGCTGGATTTTTCAAAACTCACAATTGTTTTAATTTTTTGTAGCTGAACCAATATCTAAAAAATGTTCTTCTGAAAACTTTGTCTGATGAAATATTCTTTAATGAGCAAGGATCTGTTGCTGGGAAATTTGATATTCTCAACTTAATTATTAAACCAAAAAATCAAATCAGAAAAATTCCTATTGGCAGTTTTGTGCCTTCAGCCTCTCCAAAGCTAATTATCAATGAAAGCGCCATTGTATGGAATCCATATTTCAAGCAGGTAAAACTTTGCATGCTGTACAATCCCTATCTATAGATAATGAGTTCAAACTCACCTGTGAATTAAAACAATATATGTTATCAAAGTAGAAGCCTGCAAGAGAAAGCCTTTTCCATCACACAGACATAGAACACTGATCATATGAATGTGTCAACACCTTTTTACAGTAAAGGGCCTTTCCTGATTCCATTTAGTAAAACTCATAGAATTTAGACCTGTAAACAGATAGTATACTGTACACAAAAAGGTAAAAGGGAAAACCAAAATAGCTTAGGTCACTAAAAAGATACATCAATCTCAAATATAGAGTCTGGGGAACACTTTATTAATGCAATAGTGCACAGTACAATTATAGATAATAGTTACTTAAATAGGGGAAGGTGGTGGGATATTTCAGCTTTTTCCTTAATTTGAAACTATAATGGTCATTCTAATTGTAGCAGGTATATAGTTTTAGGCAAACCAAACTTTAGTAAAGTATCTTGCACAACATGTTACCAAGCTCGTGCTCATCTCTAGAGATGTAGCGAACTGTTCGCCGGAGAACTAATTCGCACGAAAATCGGGTGTTCGCAAGTTCGCAAGTTCGCGAACTTTTAGCGATGTTCGCAATTTTGGGTTCGCCTTAGCTGGAGCCAAATTTTGACCTCTCACCCCAGAGCCAGCAGATACATGGCAGCCAATCAGGCAGCTCTCCCTCCTGGACCACCCCCGGACCACTCCCTTCCATATATAAACCGAAGCCCAGCAGCCATTTTACATTCTGCCTGTGTGTGCTTGATGAGTTAGCATAGGGAGAGAGCTGTGCAGGGGTTTGAGGGACAGTTTAGGTAGCTTTGCTGACTAGTAATCTACTTTCTACTGCTCTGTATGTAGCTGCTGTGGGCAGCTGTCCTACTGATCTCATCTGCTGTAATCCAATAGTCCTTATAGGACTGCTTTTATTTTCTGATTACTGATTACAACAACGTATTTTTCAGAGAAATTTTTGCCCTTGATCCCCCTCCTGCATGCCACTGTCCAGGTCGTGGCACCCTTTAAACAACTTTAAAATCAGATTTCTGGCCATAAATGGCTTTTCTAGGTTTCAAAGTTCGCCTTCTCATTGAAGTCTATGGGGTTCGCAAAGTTCGCAAAAGTTCGCACTTTTTGGCAGAAGTTCGCAAACGGGTTCGCGAACTTTTTTTGTGAGGTTCGCTACATCCCTACTCATCTCTAATTAAAACCAATTAAGCTTTAGTTTCCCATTGAGAGATAACCTTTTATACATTCTTCTCTTGTTAATTGAGAATATATTTCTTAGGTGATATTACAAAACCACACATTTATATTTCAATATGTTTATGTAGACTCCAGTCTCTCTGTGTAATAACATATGTCGTACTGGATACCGAAAAGCTCTTTTCAAAGGAAAATTCCCTTGTTGCTATAACTGCTTTCGTTGTTCTGAGGGTGAGATAGCCAGCTCTCTGGGTAAGGCACATTCTTTAATACATTGTTTATTGCTTGAGTGTTTTACTTTATTTAGATAATAAGATATTTTTTCATACTATAGGATCATAGTGTATTTAACCTCCTACCTTATCAAGCACCCTGTTGTAAATAGGAAAGTTAACAGTTAAAACAATTGCATATTACTCTTGCCATCATTTAATCTTTATTAATCTCTTAATAGAGGAGGAAAGAAAAACCTGCAGTGTAGTCAGGTTTCATTTTAAAAAGTTAAAGAGATCATGACATAAAATAACTATTCTGCAATTATGCATTATAATGATAAGAAACTTGTTTGATGTAGAACCATGCTAGGCTTAATGACTTGACGTTACAAAGTTTCGTTTACATTATAGATTTAATGTGCAGTGCTGTGATACTGATATGTACTATTTATTCAAAGATGCAGAAAATTGCCGTCAGTGCCCAGAAGATCACTGGTCCAATCCAAGTAGGGATTTTTGTCTCAGAAAAGCTGTGGACTTCCTCTCCTATGGGAACTGCTTGGGAATGGTATTAGCAACTGCCGCCCTTCTCTTCTCTGTATGCACCGGTGCAGTCCTGTGGCTCTTTATAAAGAACAGGAGCAGCCAAATTGTGAAAGCCAATAATCGGAACCTCAGCTACATCCTTCTTGTTTCTCTCTTCTTGTCCTTCTGCTGCTGTTTCTTGTTTATTGGGCGCCCTGTGCCCATAACCTGCATCCTGAGACAAACTGCATTTTTGTTCTTATATACTGTCGCCATTTCTTCTCTACTTGGAAAAACACTGACTGTTATTATTGCATTTCATGCCACAAAACCTGGGACCAGGTTAAGGAAATTTGTGGGATCTAGGGTTTCTATTTCTCTTGTACTACTTTGTTCATTAGGCAAACTTGCCATTTGCAGCACTTGGCTGATATGGGCTACACCATTTGTGGCACTCGGTACCAAGACAACACAACAGACAATGACTCTCTGGTGCAATGAAGGTTCTATTGCTGCTTTCTGTGTGGCAGTTTCTTACACAGCTGTGTTAGCTCTTCTTAGTTTTATTGTTGCCTTTATGGCACGAAAATTACCAGACAGATATAATGAGGCTCAGCACATCACCTTCAGCATGCTGGTGTTCTTTAGTGTCTGGGTCTCCTTCATCCCAACATATCTGAGCACCAAAGGCAAATACATGGTGGCTGTGGAGATATTCGCCATACTTGCCTCTACTGCTGGATTATTGTCCTGCGTATTTGTTCCTAAATGTTATATTATACTCTTAAAGCCTAAACAAATGACCACAAAACATAATATAATATTATTATAATGATCAAGGCTCTTCCAGTAGTTTAAGTCGGAAGCATTGTTTATATATTCAACTAGAGGGTACATAAAAATAACATAACTTACAAACCAATTACAATGTGCTGTTTGCATCAAAGTAAAACACATTTCTGAAGGTATTTTATTTTAATAGGACCAATACAATTTGTAAACACATAAGAAATTATTTAAAGATTAGATTAAAGATTTGAATTATCCAATATCCTATTCAATATGCAATATAATTCAGCTATTTGTCGATTCACTTGGTTGATAGACTTGTCTAGATCCCATAAAGTGCAATAAGTTAAATAAAGGTTAGAATAACTGTGCATGTGTTTCATTTCTTCAATATAGCCAATAAAGTCAAGAAAGGTTACAGTACAAGGTTATCTCTGAAATCAATATATAGGTTTTTATAGCTTTTTTTCAGTGGTTTAAGGCAGGACTAAAATTAGACAAACAGTTACTTAAAAATATTTCAAGTATCTACTAATTGTTTTAAAACATTTTCAAACACTTCAGCAGTAATCTTTGTTCATCTTAATAATTATTTTTTTCCTTAGCATTAGCCTTGCATTAGTAAACAAATACAGTAGTATACTTTTTCAGCCCTTCTCAAATGTTACATTAACTTTAAAACAATTTAATTGAAAAAATAACCCAACATTTTTGGTCTTACACAGTATTAACCTTTTTATATAGCTCCAGTTTATGTTCCTGTCAGGGCTTCACAGCCTTAAAGTTGGTAGTTGGGCCTTAGGGGAAAGCTTGGCACTGAAATAAACAGGCCAAAGTCCAGCATTATACAGGCAATGGTTAGGACAGGGGTCAATCAGAGATGTCAGAAACAAGTAGAAGAGTGAGGACTGGTAAATAAGCAATTTTAGGAAAAGTTAGCACACCTAGAAACTTGTCACGTAAGACCTATAATCTGGTCGTTATTCCTTGGCTCCTGATGTTCTATTATTTTGAGTTTTCATGCCAAGACACATTGCGATGATGTCAAACATGTCCCATCACATAATGGCATTGGAGGCAAGATTATCCAGGGATTCAGGAAAGTAGAAAGTTATGGGAAAAGGATAAAGAATAAGCACAAAGTAAAGGCAACCTTCCTGTGGAAACACGAGAGTCATTATTATGGCAGAACACCAACAAAGCAAAAAGTTTTGACCAATCATCTTGGCAGATGCAAATATGTAATCTTCACCTGGCTTCAGCACACAAATGTTCTCTGCAAGATAGATAAATTGGCAACTACCCATTTATAAGAGGGTAAACAGAGCCCTTTACAGACTGATATATGTGTACATGAAAAAGAGAAGAAGAGTTGTATTGAAAGATAAATAACATTTTTACAGCATTAAAAGAGCCTTACACATTCACTACAAAATATAGTAACAATTCTGTACAGTTGACTTGAAGAAACATGCCACATCATAGTCACTACTGAGGCCAAGTGGCACTAAGCAGATCAGCAGAACAATGGGAAGGGAGCAAGATTGCAGCTCCCAGTAGGTATCAGAATAGCACTCATAGTAAGAAATCCAGGTCTGACTTGGGACTCCTCCAGTTACATGGGAGTAGGAGAAACAATAGGTTCACTGAAAGCAGTTCTAATGTGTAGTGCTGGCTCCTTCTGAAAGCTCAGACTCAGGCACAATGCACTGAGATGGCACCTACACACCAATAATACCGCTAAAAAATACATTTGTTGGTTTAAGACCATTTTAAATGGTAGAGTACATTTCTCCTGTTTACATTAATTGTAATGTTATTTTGTTGTACCCAGGTACCATTATATCAATGTACCAACTCTTTACCTGCACTACTGGATGTTTAGTGACTGACTTTAACACTTTATTTGGCAAGGTAGTCTGGTATCATTTTTACAATTTGTCTTTTATGTTTATCATTTTTGTTAATAAAGGATCTGTTTGCCTGCTCTGTGAGTGCTAATGTAGGGCTCTGACTTTCCTTATTACTTCTTGATTGCTTTCTGGATTACCCTACTCTACTGGAAATAACTTAAAACACAAAATCATAAAACACTTTTTAGTAACCAGGGTTGTCCCATGTCAAAACGGGAAACTTGGAAGATGAGAGTGAAGTTGTGATCACAGCTCACAGGCTGTCCAACCCTGATCTATAGATGGAGCTCTAATGGGGCCTAAACATGATGACACAGAAACTATGACCATTACCCCCCCCCCAAAAAAAACCTCCATATACAATTTTTACACACCAACCCTTGACATAACACACATCTACCTAAATGTTATTTTATAGACTTTTGTACAGATCTTTATGAATATGTCCTGTATTAAGACTAGTATGTGTATCTTTTTACTGAGTTTTTACTGTCTAAACAATGTATGTGTTGATTTTTCCACTTTGAAATAAATAGAAGAGCTATTTCTTTTAATTATATGTATTTTCTACAGATTTAACCTTTATCCAAAAAAGATTTTCAAGTTAAGACATAGAATAGCTAAAAGTAACTATGAATAAACACACAGAATATATATAAGGAGCTTTTATGTAAGAGCTTCACATTGCTTGCTGTAAGGGCCGGCTGTACTGTGTTACTGGGAATGTAATCTCTATGGATTGTTCCTGCAATACATCATATTTAACACAAAATGCTGTGCTCTTGCACTAAGATTGTCACCTACATAATGGCTGTTCTGCTGCTGACATTATTGTTGTTCGTAGAGGCCATTTCTGCTTCTCCAGGAGAATCTTTGAGCAAAGCACCAACCTGTGGGATAAAAAGAAAATTTGATGCATCTCACACACGTTATTCTCTGGATGGAGACATCATTATAGGGGGAATCTTCAACATGTTCTTGCTGAACACCATTGATATTATTACAGACAGCATCCCTTTTGCACCTATACAGCATTACCACTCACTTCCAGACTTCCCAGGCTGCATGATGTAAGTGTTAAACCATTCATTCTTTACTATAATCAGAAGGTGTGTGGTGGCTGCTCCATAATGCAACGTTATTAAACTTTTATATAAGAAACGAATGAGTTGGTGCAGATGTGCCAGAACAATAGGTGTCAGTTTCAGAGAGAAATAAACACAGTCACAGCTTCAATTCTGTCCGGCATTCTGTGTATGTGTGATTACTTGCACTAAGCAATAGAGCCAGAATTTTTGTGTGAAATTCGCATTTCACTGTGATTCTCAAACAAATGAAAAGACGGGCACAGCAGTGGAAAATGTAAGCTGCGCCAACTTTATAAATGACCCCCAGTGTATACAGCAGGGAGAACAACTGGAAACTCTGCAGAGAGCAGGAAAGAAGATTTCTGCAGAATTTGTATTAGAAATGGGATTAATCTTGTAAGGGGACCACTAATCTGGTTTGTAGATTTACTCTACTCTTTCTGTATTGTATATATATATATATAACTAGCCTTGAATAAGTAGATATTTTTTTTAAGAAAAAATGATTTTATGGATTTATAAAGACTGGATGCAATTATTTTTTCATCTGCACACTCCCCCTATTTTAAATTCTGTTCAGTATGAATTTTGTATATTATAGATGCTATATTTTATTCCATACAGAGCGACAGTTGATTACATGCAACATACACTGGCCTTTATCTATGCTATTGAGGAGATCAACTCTAATGAAAAGATTTTACCCAACATAAGCCTGGGCTACATAATGTATGATGCCTGTTCTAATGAGGTTATTGCTCTAGACCGAATATTCAGGATTCTGTCAGAAATAAATGAAGCCATACCAAATTACAGTTGTCAGAAAAGACACAAGCCTGTAGCTATTATTGGCCACTCATTGTCTTCTACAACCTACACGATTGCTCAGATAACTAAGCTGTATGGATACTCACAGGTATTATATTATACAATTGTCTCCGGCACTCTCCATGTTTTGTATGCCACTCATACATGTACAGTATATCTTATTCATCAAACGCAATAAAAAGATGACCATTAACCAAAGTAGAGGAAAGTTACCTTTCCTGAAATTACAGGTAACTAATTAGGACAGGGCCTAACATAAGACTTTCAAGCGGTGCTAGTCTTTTTAATAGTACAACACAGTTACCCGATGGCTGTGCAGACATATAAGGGGTAATTTATAAAATATCAGGGAATCCTAATGTAAGTAAGAATGTGCCCCTCATTGCTGACTCAACAAGAACTTCATCCCCTGGACTGTACCTCCTGTGATTAAAATAAAAATCCTCAGATTGCAGCACCAGTGGGCCCTGGTTAGCCCTGTCCTTATTGCCTGCCATAGGGCAGAAAGTAAAGACAGGGCCCTGTTGCAGTTTGCACCCTTTACTGCCCATTAACATGTGAATCTGAATGACGTGCAAGGTAGGGGATGAGTAGGTGTTGGGAGGGGATGCCAACATGACTCCCACCTCCTGCCCCTCATGAATGTAGACCTGTCGAATGCAGGCAGCCTTATATCCATCAGAGGTCTGTGACATTTCCTGCCTGTTAGCTACCGTCTGCCTTGTCTCATTACCGCTAACACTGCCTCAATAAAGTTGTTCCTGTTCCCAAGCTCCTGTTCTGCCTGTGTCCCATTTCAGTCTCCTCCTTGTCTTTACTAAATCCTTAAATGGTTAGTGGCCCCTGAAGGTAGGACCAGGCCCCTAGTGTTGGACAGTAAGTAAAAGCCACTGGCTCCTGACAACTCGTGCCACTTTTTTTCAACCTGTTGCCCTGTTAGTTTATTTGTAAGAAAACAAGAGGGGATCAATGGAGCAGCTTTAAAAGCCACTCCTCTGCTCCCCAACTCAGAAGTGCTGCAGATCGTAGAATTTCAGTCCTTTTATCCACAGATTGTGGCACTAAAAGAATTAAGTCTGATGCCACACGAGGCATAGGGCTGATATTTTCGGCAAGCGGAAAAACGTTTGGCGAAAATTCAGCCCTACGTCTGCTACTTGTGCCTGCACCCGAATGAATGGAATACGTTTGGGTGCAGGCACATGTAGTCGATATACGCATAAAAAAGCGAGACTTTGCATTCTATCGCATTTTCATGCGTATATTGGCTACATGTGCCTGCCCTCGAGCGTATTCCATTCATTCGGGTGCAGGCACAAGTAGCAGGCGTACGGCTGAATTTTCGCAAAGCGTTTTTCCGCTTGCCGAAAATATCAGCCCTATGCTTCGTGTGGCATCAGCTTAAAGGGAAACAATACACGTAAACATTGCAGGTCTTTCTACAGAGCTGTATTAATAGCTAACATCTGTTTGGGCACATGCATTCACCCACTCCCTCCCTAATTATTGAATAAATAAAAACTGTCCACTAGCAAATGTAACTGCAGGTGTTCATTGGGGGGGGATTTTTTTTCAAGTATTTTTTCATATATAAGACACCTGAGGGCTAGCCACCTAAAGTTGCCACCCTACACTAAATAGAAAATCCCTGTCGCTATACAAATATATCACCTAAAACACTTGTTTCATATAAATAAATCATTTAAAAAAATATATTCTCTTCTAGTAGTATATGCCATTGGATAATCCCATATAGAAACACTGCCATTAAGTACTAAAGGCTCTCCCTCAGCTTGTATGAGGCACTTAACTCACACAAACCAAGGGCACACCTATATGCTGAGCCATCTGGGTTACTTTTGTTTGAAAATCTGTTTGTTTGAAAATCACAACTGGAGTTCATACCTGTTCAACAGAATTGGCTGCCATTTTTGATTCACAGTTATCTTATATATAAAATATTTGTAAGACCAAATGAGTCAGCAGGTTTACTGACACTAATACACCTACAGAGCACTTTCTATTCCCATTAATATGTACAATAAATTTATAGCACTAAATAGCGATGAGCAAATCTGTCCCATCTCACAAAACAGCAAAAAGTCGTCCAATATTAATATTATTATTTATTTGGCTTATTGTGCCTCTTATTTACTCTAATTGAAATATTGTGGCAGATCAAATATTAGTTTTTTTTATTTTTTTAGCTGAGTTACGGCGCCATGGACCCTGTGTTTAATGACCGGACCCTGTTCCCATCTGTTTATCGAACTGTTCCTAATGAATCTTTAAAGTTTGAAGTCCTTGTGCAACTGCTGATCTACTTTAAATGGACGTGGGTCGGGATTATATCATCAGATGATATCAGAAACCATAAAGCTAGTTTGGAACTGATTAAAGAGATGAAGAATCAGGGAATTTGTATTGAATATCATATTGTGATTCCAGTTTCTACAAATAATATCAATATAAATCAAAACATTAAACTAATTCAACAATCAACTGCTACAGTTGTTATATTATACTGCACCTTGCTTCTAATAATACGCCTGATTGTATTGTGGGACATAGGTATATCAAGAATGACTGGTAAAGTCTTTGTAGCTTCAGTTGCTCTTAATGCAATTGATGATTCTATTTATATGCAATCCTTTATAACACTGAATGGCTCATTGCTTATATCGGTTAACAAGGAGGAGATCCCTGGTTTTAAGAACTATTTGTCTCATAAAGACTGGGGAAGGATGCCCGACAAACACTTTGTGGAGAATTTTAATATGTTTCTTAAATGTTACACTGTTCAGTCAAATAATAGCCCCTCCCACTGCTTATTGTCCCACCGCTGGAAAAATTCTAATTATACAACACGTGTCATTTACCACACGGTTCATATACTGGCACAAGCTTTACATCAGATGCATTTAGACAGAGCGCTGTTTAATCATGGATCAAAGGATTTAACAGAGGAATCAAAATACAAGGTGAATCCTTTCAGTGCGAGATAAATACAGTTTTTTGATTTGGTAGTAACCATTAAAATTTAACAAATATCAAAAAATACAGATAATGAACATTTGTTACTACATAGTTAATAACATATTGGGAAATTAACAAAGTAATATTTCTCTAGTGACAAATTATTACGGTAATGACTTTAATTTTATACTTTTGAATTCCTTATAAATTCAGCTGTAAACTTTTATTAGGGATGCACTGAATCCACTTTTTCAGATTCAGCCGAATCTTCGTAAAGGATTCGGGCAAATACCGAACCGAATCCAAATTGTAATTAGCATAAGCTAATTAGGTTTTGGAAGGGTTAAATGTTGCCATGTTTGACAAAAAGTCATGTCAAGTCAAGTAGGTTCAACAAGGACCGTGGATTCGGCCAAATCTGAATTCTGCTGAACAAGGCAGAATCTTGGCCAAGTCCCTAACCGAATCCTGGATTTGGTGCACCCTAACTTTTACATTCCTGCTTTTCCCCTATTGCTTCCCTAATGACATCCCTTTCATGTATTCGTTGTGAAAATTTCCATTATTGAAAAATATAATGTTTTCTTACGAATAAACTAATTGTGTTTCAATGGGAGTCATTTATAAAATTCATGTAGCGTAGAATTATTGGCACACTGAACATATTTACCTGCCTGTGTTTATATTTATAAAGCTGGACAAGACGGTGCATTTAATGTGCAAACATAATTGCAACATTTTTATTCACAGTGTGAATGTCCTAAAAGCTTTTTAAATATGTAATATTTAAAAATTGTGAATATTTATATAGTTACACCACAACTTTAGCAGAAAAAATAATAATCGTTGACTGATTTCGCACACAAAGAGAAAATGGGTAGTGATGAGCTAATTTTTGCGCCAGCGATTCGCAGTAAATTTCTGCATTTCTCCATTGGCTTGTTGTTTTGCGAAACTTCAGTGAAAATTCACCGCAGGAAAATTTGACGTCAACAAAAGTGTTGACATCAAAATAAGCATGGTCGCGTCAAATTGGGCATGGTTGCGTCAAATTGGGCATGGTCGCATCAAAATAGGCATGGTCGTGGCAAAATAGGCGCGGTCGCTTTAAAAAGAGATGCGCATGACAAAAAAAAAACACATGGGTGACAAAAAAGCCGCAAGACAAATACGGTTCACAGATTTTTAGCCGTTACGCAAATTTTCCTGTTGTTTCGTGAATTTTTCACTAAAGTGAAACAGGACAGATTCGCACATCACTAAAAATCAGTGCTATATTTGCGAATAATAAACACACAGAGGCATGCTCATGCAAATTGCAATCTCATGTCTAAATTTTCGTGCGCAATTTGCATTTCGCCTTGAAAAAAAAGGAAAGATGGGCACAGCAGTGCAAAATGTAAGCGTTTAGGAAAACAAGCGCAAACAACAATTTGCGAAAAAAATATGCACTGCGTGAACTTTATAAATGACCCCCACTAACCTCTAAGGCTGAGGCAAGTGGAAAAACCCTTGTTGAGAATCTGTCCCTATGCTGCAAAAATCTTTTAGTTGTGCCGGCCCCCGGAAGGATTGAATCCGCCCCAGCGCAGATACACGTATCCGAAATGTGCCAGCAAACACAAAACTTTGAATTTATTGCTGGATATCGACTGCGTGTTCCTGCACCAGGGTGGATTCAATGCTTTTGGGTGCCGGCACATGTAGAATTGTTTTGAAGGGGAACAGAGGATTCTCACCAAACATTCAAGTGTTTTTAAATTGTGAATTTATGAAGTGTCAAAAATTGTAATTTTGATTAACATGTCTCTAGGAGGCAGATGTATCAACATTTGAATACAGCAAATAGTGTACTATTCTCACCTAATAAAAACATCACAACATGTAAATGGTTCCACACTTGGTTATAGATGTGTTTCTCTTTATCCCACTCATTTTTAGACATTCCTATTAACATTTTATGATCAAATACTCGTATAGTATTTTAAATGTATTTATGGAATGTGGCATACTGGATTCATATTTATCCTTGAAAATGTATTTATCATTATGATTTATGTATAGTTTACATATTTAAACCCCAGCAATATATTCCCCTGAAGCTAGGTGTATTTTTCCTTTATATGCACTATTTTCTCCCCTAAACAGACCCCCATACACATCAGCCATCCTTACATTGGCCCTTATAAATATAATTTTTGCCCTTACATGTGTCACTTCTGCCCTTACACAGGCCCTTACATGTTTCACTTCACATGTGTCACTTCTGCCCTTACACAGGCCCTTACATGTTTCACCTCACGTGTCACTTCTGCCCTTACACAGGCCCTTACATGTTTCACCTCACATGTTTCACTTCTGCCCTTACACAGGCCTTTACATGTTTCACCTCACATGTTTCACTTCTGCCCTTACACAGGCCCTTACATGTTTCACCTCACATGTTTCACTTCTGCCCTTACACAGGCCCTTACATGTTTCACCTCACGTGTCATTTCTGCCCTCACACAGGCCCTTACATGTTTTACTTCACATGTGTCACTTCTGCCCTTACACAGGCCTTTACATGTTTCACCTCACATGTTTCACTTCTGCCCTTACACAGGCCTTTACATGTTTCACCTCACATGTTTCACTTCTGCCCTTACACAGGCCCTTACATGTTTCACCTCACGTGTCATTTCTGCCCTTACACAGGCCCTTAAATGTTTCACCTCACATGTGTCACTTCTGCCCTCACACAGGCCCTTACATGTTTCACCTCACGTGTCACTTCTGCCCTTACACAGGCCCTAACATGTTTCACCTCACATGTGTCACTTCTGCCCTTACACAGGCCCTTACATGTTTCACCTCACGTGTCACTTCTGCCCTTACACAGGCCCTAACATGTTTCACCTCACATGTGTCACTTCTGCCCTTACACAGGCCCTTACATGTTTCACCTCACATGTCATTTCTGCCCTTACACAGGCCCTTACATGTTTCACCTCACATGTCATTTCTGCCCTCACACAGGCCCTTACATGTTTCACCTCACATATTTCTTTTCTGCCCTTACACAGGCCCTTACATGTTTCACCTCACATGTCATTTCTGCCCTCACACAGGCCCTTACATGTTTCACCTCACATATTTCTTTTCTGCCCTCACACAGGCCCTTACATGTTTCACCTCACATATTTCTTTTCTGCCCTTACACAGGCCCTTACATGTTTCACCTCATGTGTCATTTCTGCCCTTACACAGGCCCTTACATGTTTCACCTCACATATTTCTTTTCTGCCCTTACACAGGCCCTTACATGTTTCACCTCATGTGTCACTTCTGCCCTTACACAGGCCTTTACATGTTTCACCTCACATGTTTCACTTCTGCCCTTACACAGGCCTTTACATGTTTCACCTCACATGTTTCACTTCTGCCCTTACACAGGCCCTTACATGTTTCACCTCACGTGTCATTTCTGCCCTCACACAGGCCCTTACATGTTTTACTTCACATGTGTCACTTCTGCCCTTACACAGGCCTTTACATGTTTCACCTCACATGTTTCACTTCTGCCCTTACACAGGCCCTTACATGTTTCACCTCACGTGTCACTTCTGCCCTTACACAGGCCCTAACATGTTTCACCTCACATGTGTCACTTCTGCCCTTACACAGGCCCTTACATGTTTCACCTCACGTGTCACTTCTGCCCTTACACAGGCCCTAACATGTTTCACCTCACATGTGTCACTTCTGCCCTTACACAGGCCCTTACACAGGCCCTTACATGTTTCACCTCACGTGTCACTTCTGCCCTTACACAGGCCCTAACATGTTTCACCTCACATGTGTCACTTCTGCCCTTACACAGGCCCTTACATGTTTCACCTCACATGTCATTTCTGCCCTTACACAGGCCCTTACATGTTTCACCTCACATGTCATTTCTGCCCTCACACAGGCCCTTACATGTTTCACCTCACATATTTCTTTTCTGCCCTTACACAGGCCCTTACATGTTTCACCTCATGTGTCATTTCTGCCCTTACACAGGCCCTTACATGTTTCACCTCACATATTTCTTTTCTGCCCTTACACAGGCCCTTACATGTTTCACCTCATGTGTCACTTCTGCCCTTACACAGGCCCTTACATGTTTCACCTCACATGTGTCACTTCTGCCCTTACACAGGCCCTTACATGTTTCACCTCACATGTGTCACTTCTGCCCTTACACAGGCCCTTACATGTTTCACCTCACGTGTCATTTCTGCCCTTACACAGGCCCTAACATGTTTCACCTCACATATTTCTTTTCTGCCCTTACACAGGCCCTTACATGTTTCACCTCACGTGTCATTTCTGCCCTTACACAGGCCCTAACATGTTTTACCTCATCTGTCATTTCTACCCTTACACAGGCCCTTACATGTTTCACCTCACATGTGTCACTTCTGCCCTTACACAGGCCCTTACATGTTTCACCTCACATGTGTCATTTCTACCCTTACACAGGCCCTTACATGTTTCACCTCACGTGTCATTTCTGCCCTTACACAGGCCCTTACATGTTTCACCTCACATGTGTCACTTCTGCCCTTACACAGGCCCTTACATGTTTCACCTCACATGTGTCATTTCTGCCCTTACACAGGCCCTTACATGTTTCACCTCACGTGTCATTTCTGCCCTTACACAGGCCCTAACATGTTTCACCTCACATATTTCTTTTCTGCCCTTACACAGGCCCTTACATGTTTCACCTCACGTGTCATTTCTGCCCTTACACAGGCCCTAACATGTTTTACCTCACATGTGTCACTTCTGCCCTTACACAGGCCCTTACATGTTTCACCTCACATGTGTCACTTCTGCCCTTACACAGATCCAGGGTTGCCAGATTTATTTTTCCGACCAGCCAAAATCCGTTCTAAAACCAACCTAAACTAGCCAAAAGCCACTTCAAAAGTAAAGTAAAAATATCCCAATATGCACAATGAAAAAGAAAATCTAAAAAATAAAAGTATATATGGGAAAACATGCCTTTTTAAAGAGTAGAATCACTACCCAAGCCCTGCTCCCCCTCTCCAGTTACTGGGATGGCTGATGTTTCCCTGCCCTCTGTGCTCAGTCCAGCTGGGAAGTCACTACAGAAATGGATTCAGAATGTTGCATTAACCCCAGACTTGATATACATATGGGTGCATTAAACTACAACTCTCAGCAGCCCCAGGAGACCCTGAAAGTTATACCTTAAGGATCAACTGCAGAAAGTACCAAATAGCAGCCCCATCACTATACAAAGTAATGGTACCATATAGAGAAGGGAGCAGGTTGGAGTGCAGACAGGCTGAGCCTAAAAGTGCAAAGAGGAATAGAAAGCATGCTGTGTATTGAAGTTTTATATTAATCTTAGCTGAAGGCTAATTGTTAGACACAAACTACATTACCCAGCATGCACTGGGACACACATGCAGGTACACTAGGGGAAAAAAAAGCTTTGGTTAGTTTCCAAACTACAAACCCTTCAAGGCTCCAAAAACTAGCCCAAATCTGTACCTTGGCGGGTTTGTACTTTGGAAACCCACCTGGGCTTTAAATTAGTAGCCCAATTTGGTGGAAAAACCGCCAACCTGGCAACCTTGCACAGATCATTACAAATGTCACTTTCACCCTTACAGAGGCCCTTACAAAGCATTTCTGCTCCTCACACATACGCCTCATACATGCTACTTTTGCCCTTATATAGACCCTCGTGCGTGTCACTTTCGCCCTCATACTGGTGGTTTATAATATACTTTGGTATATTGATCATCTCTGTGTGACAAATATCACATGAAATGCATTAAAGCTGCAGATCTGGACTGAATGACCAATTTGACTTATGCTTTGTGATTCTTCAGAAGCCCGTGAGTAGCCTGCATTTAACAGGGGCTTTCATTTTATTTTGATAAAACTTTATTACTCTATTGGCGAATCCTCTTTTCTTTATGTATCATATCGAATAAGGATTTGCTATTTGTCGTGAAGCCTCTGTGTTCCCACTTTGGACATTATATACATTTACCTTTGTGTTTCTGGCCAGTAGGCATACTCACCATATGATTGGTGGAGGATTTGTATATTCTTTTACACAGCGTACTTTATTTTATATAGTGTAAAATGTATAGCCATTTACACTTTATGGTGTTATTATTAGTTGAACATACACCACTTTTTTTGCGTTTCCTCATAGTTGCTGTAGTTGCCTGATCAGAGGGGTAAAAGGAAGAGGGCTGCAAGCAATTTAATCACCTGTTTGGACTTTTACTAACAAAAAACACCACATACAGCACTGATTGCCTTTCTATGTGGTATCAAAATTTGAACTTGCTTTTTTTTCTAATTTAAGAACAAGAAACAGGAATGTAATATACATAGCGGCCCATTTATCAAAGTACGATTGCCTCCGAATACAAAAAAATCGTATTCCTTGTAAGGTTTCGTACCTTGTGTATTTTCTGTGATTTAATTTGCATCACTTTTTCGTACTGTGCATCAAAAATTATGCGACAAAATCGTATTTGTCGCAACAAGTACAAAAGTTTCGGATTCATTCAAGCTTCGTTATTGTGACTTTCCTTGGGCCAGGTTGGAGCTGCAGAGTGCCATTGAGCCCTATGGGAGACTTTCCTTGGGCCGGGTTGGAGCTGCAGAGTGCCATTGAGCCCTATGGGAGGCTTTCCTTGGGCCGGGTTGGAGCTGCAGAGTGCCATTGAGCCCTATGGGAGACTTTCCTTGGGCCGGGTTGGAGTTGCAGAGTGCCATTGAGCCCTATGGGAGACTTTCCTTGGGCCTGGTTGGAGCTGCAGAGTGCCATTGAGCCCTATGGGAGACTTTCCTTGGGCCAGGTTGGAGCTGCAGAGTGCCATTGAGCCCTATGGGAGACTTTCCTTGGGCCGGGTTGGAGCTGCAGAGTGCCATTGAGCCCTATGGGAGACTTTCCTTGGGCAAGGTTGGAGCTGCAGAGTGCCATTGAGCCCTATGGGATACTTTCCTTGGGCCGGGTTGGAGCTGCAGAGTGCCATTGAGCCCTATGGGAGACTTTCCTTGGGCCAGGTTGGAGCTGCAGAGTGCCATTGAGCCCTATGGGAGACTTTCCTTGGGTCGGGTTGGAGCTGCAGAGTGCCATTGAGCCCTATGGGAGACTTTCCTTGGGCCAGGTTGGAGCTGCAGAGTGCCATTGAGCCCTATGGGAGACTTTCCTTGGGCCGGGTTGGAGCTGCAGAGTGCCATTGAGCCCTATGGGAGACTTTCCTTGGGTCGGGTTGGAGCTGCAGAGTGCCATTGAGCCCTATGGGAGACTTTCCTTGGGCCAGGTTGGAGCTGCAGAGTGCCATTGAGCCCTATGGGAGACTTTCCTTGGGTCGGGTTGGAGCTGCAGAGTGCCATTGAGCCCTATGGGAGACTTTCCTTGGGCCGGGTTGGAGCTGCAGAGTGCCATTGAGCCCTATGGGAGACTTTCCTTGGGCCGGGTTGGAGCTGCAGAGTGCCATTGAGTCCTATGGGAGACTTTCCTTGGGCCGGGTTGGAGCTGCAGAGTGCCATTGGGTCCTATTGGAGGCTTCCAAAATCATGCACTGAGGGATCAAAGTCAGAAAGGTTTTCCTGCCATTTACGATAGTTCAGATATAAAAATTTTGTGACTTTCGGATCGCCAATACGATATTATCGTGACTAATACAATTTTTTCGTAAGCATTTTAATGACATTTGTGATCATCAGAAATTAACGTATCTAATCCGAATTTTACCCATTTTGGGATTCAAACTCGTAATTTGATGAATCAGCCCCATAGTGATGAGCAAATTTTTTCGATAGGCATAGATTTGCAGCGAACTTCCGCATTTTGCCATTGTCTTGTGAAAGTCCACTGTAGAAAAATGCATAAAAAAAGACACGCATGACAAAAAATTCACGTGACAAAAAGTTCGCGCAACAAATAGGCTTTATGGATTTTTTGGTGTTTCGCTAATT
Organism: Xenopus tropicalis; assembly: GCF_000004195.4. Taxonomy (NCBI): domain Eukaryota; kingdom Metazoa; phylum Chordata; class Amphibia; order Anura; family Pipidae; genus Xenopus; species Xenopus tropicalis. The sequence goes on along the minus strand of NC_030684.2, from coordinate 123,320,516 downwards.
TTTCTGCAAGGCAAAATGGGACAGATTCGCTCATCACTAAATATACACAAAACAATTGTCTAAAACTTTAAACTGGAAATGTCTTAAAACTACTGCTCTAGATGTATATATTATATACGTTTATAAATGTTGGATTCTCCAAAGCTCACATTGTTCTAAATCTCTGTAGCTGAACCGTTACCTGAAAAATGTTCACCTGAAATCATTCTCTGATGAAATATTCTTTAATGAACAAGGATCAGTTGCTGGGAAATTTGATATTCTCAACTTAATTAGTGAATCAAAAACTCAAATTAGAAAAGTTCCTGTTGGCAGTTTTGTGCCGTCTGCCTCTCTAAAGCTGTTCATCAATGAAAGCGCCATTGTATGGAATCCATATTTCAATAAGGTAAACTTTTCCATGCTATACCTCTCCTACTGCTATAGAAACAGTTCCAACTCACCGGTGAGCACAAAAAGTAAGTTTTGTTAAAGATTGTTTGTCATTTGTTTGTGCTTTATTCATACTCAGACACAGCAATGATTGTGCTAAGATTAATGTGTCTATACCTTGATGCATTATAGGTTCATTCCTGATTAGTAATCAGGAAATCTGTCCCATTCCGCTGGAAAATTAGCCAAACTGCTGAAAAATTTGCGATAGGGCAAAAAATTTGTGAAATATGGCTAGTTTGTGACTTTTTTGGTCGAATTTTTAATCGGCGAAATGTGGAAAATGCCATTTTATTATTACAGAGAAAAGGGAATCATTTAACCATTAAATAAACCCAATAGGGCTGTTCTGCCCCCAATAAGGGGTAATTATATCTTAGTTGGGATCAAGTACAGGTACTGTTTTATTATTACAGAGAAAAGGGAATCATTTAACCATTAAATAAACCCAATAGGGCTGTTCTGCCCCCAATAAGGGGTAATTATATCTTAGTTGGGATCAAGTACAGGTACTGTTTTATTATTACAGAGAAAAGGGAATCATTTAACCATTAAATAAACCCAATAGGGCTGTTCTGCCCCCAATAAGGGGTAATTATATCTTAGTTGGGATCAAGTACAGGTACTGTTTTATTATTACAGAGAAAAGGGAATCATTTAACCATTAAATAAACCCAATAGGGCTGTTCTGCCCCCAATAAGGGGTAATTATATCTTAGTTGGGATCAAGTACAGGTACTGTTTTATTATTACAGAAAAAAGGGAATCATTTAACCATTAAATAAACCCAATAGGGCTGTTCTGCCCCCAATAAGGGGTAATTATATCTTAGTTGGGATCAAGTACAGGTACTGTTTTATTATTACAGAGAAAAGGGAATCATTTAACCATTAAATAAACCCAATAGGGCTGTTCTGCCCCAATAAGGGGTAATTATATCTTAGTTGGGATCAAGTGCAGGTACTGTTTTATTATTACAGAGAAAAGGGAATCATTTAAACATGAAATAAACCCAATAGGGCTGTTCTGCCCCCAATAAGGGGTAATTATATCTTAGTTGGGATCAAGTACAAGGTACTGATTTATTAATACAGAGAAATTAGAATTTAAAAATTAGAATTATTTGCTTATAATGGAGTCTATGGGAGATGGGCTTTCCGTTTGGAACATTCTGGGTAACGGGTTTCTGGATAAGGGATCCCATACCTGTATAGGTTAAAGCAAACCTAACTTTAGTAAATATATTGCACAACATGGTACCAAGCTCATGATTATCTTCAATTAAAACTGATTACTCTTTTGTATTCTCCGTTTGGAGATAATCATTGATAAACTATTCTCTGTTAATTAAAAGTATATTTCTGAGGTCCAGTTACAGAACCATATATTTATATTTCATTATTTTTATGTAGACTCCAGTCTCTCTGTGTAATGACATTTGTCCTACTGGCTACCGAAAAGCTCTTGAGAAGGGAAAATTCCCCTGTTGCTATGACTGCATTCGTTGTTCTGAGGGTGAGATAGCCAGCTCTCCGGGTAAGCCTTTCTACTACTTATTTATGTCTACAGATGCAGTGGGCAATGTGCGCTTTTTCCCACAGTACGTTGCTTCTAAACCCACTTGTATTAAAACTGCTGGCATCCAAATGGCCTCTGCACACTTTAGTAGAGTGACACTGAGCACCAATCAGCAGAGTTTAGTCAGATGCAGTGCAATTACATCTGATTCAGCGCCTGCATTGTGCATGTAACACATGAATTATGGGAAAAACAAGTGCAGAGTGGGGGGAAAAAAATTGTAATTGCCTCCAAAATTGCACTTTGGTCACTCTGTAAAGGTCAGTGGGTCATTACATATTTTCACTTGATTCTAATAATATAGTATTCTGCCATACTATAGGATCATACAGTGTTTAAGATTACCAGCACCATTAGGCAAATTTCTTTGGTAAGGCTAGGGATTTCCTAAATTCCATGTTGTGTACAGTAGTCAGGTTACATTTGCACTTGAAAAGTAAAACAGATAATGTCAATGTCAATTAGAAGAAATGATACTTGCATTAAAGTTGCTAGCTGTAGAACCAAGCTCGGTGTTAAGAAAAAAAGCTACATTACAGAATTTGGAATTAAAACCTAAATTTAGCGTGTAGAGTTCTGATATTGATATGTACTATTTACTTAAAGATGCAGAAAATTGTCTCCAATGCCCAGAAGATCACTGGTCCAATCCAAGTAGGGATACTTGTCTCAGAAAAGCTGTGGACTTCCTCTCCTATGGGAACTGCTTGGGAATGGTATTAGCAACTGCCGCCCTTCTCTTCTCTGTATGCACCGGTGCAGTCCTGTGGCTCTTTATAAAGAACAGGAGCAGCCAAATTGTGAAAGCCAATAATCGGAACCTCAGCTACATCCTTCTTGTTTCTCTCTTCTTGTCCTTCTGCTGCTGTTTCTTGTTTATTGGGCGCCCTGTGCCCATAACCTGCATCCTGAGACAAACTGCATTTTTGTTCTTATATACTGTCGCCATTTCTTCTTTACTTGGAAAAACACTGACTGTTATTATTGCATTTCATGCCACAAAACCTGGGACCAGGTTAAGGAAATTTGTGGGATCTAGGGTTTCTATTTCTCTTGTACTACTTTGTTCATTAGGCAAACTTGCCATTTGCAGCACTTGGCTGATATGGGCTACACCATTTGTGGCACTCGATACCAAGACAACACAACAGACAATGACTCTCTGGTGCAATGAAGGTTCTATTGCTGCTTTCTATGTGGCAGTTTCTTACACAGCTTTGTTAGCTCTTCTTAGTTTTATTGTTGCCTTTATGGCACGAAAATTACCAGACAGATATAATGAGGCTCAGCACATCACCTTCAGCATGCTGGTGTTCTTTAGTGTCTGGGTCTCCTTCATCCCAACATACCTGAGCACCAAAGGCAAATACATGGTGGCTGTGGAGACATTCGCTATACTTGCCTCTACTGCTGGATTATTGTTCTGTGTATTTGTCCCTAAATGCTATAGTATATTCTTAAAATTATTTAATATAAACACCGAAAAGGGGTAGCTTAACATAATTAATCATTATATATATATATATATATATATAAACTTCCAAGTAAATGCCGGCACTCAAGTATAGATAAGTTGCTGTTGCCTGGGTGCAGGTCCAAATAATGTTGAAGGTGCTTGAGAGAGGGTCAGCACTCACAGGACTTATACAAACTAATTATTTTATTAAAGAGGAGACTAACGTTTCGGCTAGCACTCTAGCCTTTTTCAAAAAAAAAAAAAAAAGTTTTTTTTTGAAAAAGGCTAGAGTGCTAGCCGAAACGTTAGTCTCCTCTTTAATAAAATAATTTGTTTGTATAAGTCCTGTGAGTGCTGACCCTCTCTCAAGCAGCTATATATATATAAATATCAGACCCTCTCTCAAGCACCTATATATATATATAAATATCAGAAATAAACAATTTGTAGTTCACAAAAAATGTAAAGTGTTGAAAAAGTAAAATCCTATCAAAGCAAATATGTTGTCATATTATAGGGTCATCGACTACTTAAGTATAGTTTACCAGCCCTATCAAGGCAAATCTTTTTGGTAAGACTAGGCATTTCCTAAATTTCATGAAGAATTATGAAATGTCATATCTGTATGTATGTAGGAATTCAAAACTACTCTGTAGTATAAAGGTAGCCTTAAAAACCTTTTTTTAACTGAATATTGCAACTTTGGTAATAAGCCTCCTTGTAGTCTAAATGATGATCCCCGCAGGTATATTTTTAGAATATAAGCAAAGACAAGTGTCTTAAGCACCTTGGTGTAAGTAGTTCAGCTAAAAGTTAAATGCAATTTTATATCACTCTGATCTGTATTCTGCCCAAATATACAGCTGAACTAAAAAAAACGCACTAACATGTGTTATAATACAGCACTAACACTGTGAGAACTGGAGCATAAGTAACTTTCCTGATTGTTGATAAACTGAAACACCTGATTGTTTATCATTCCTGAGCATGTTGGCTTGGTGGTAGGCATAGCTGCCTTGTGGCATTGGGCTCATGATTTTGATTCCAACCAGGGCAGAATCTTAAGCTTGCTCTCCCTGTGTCTTTATTGGTTTTCCCCTGGGTTTTAGTTTTTCTGTACAAAAAGACTGCAGGCACTCACAGATCCCACTTACAACTATAGGAAAGGAAAAATATACTGTACATCATGTATGTAATAAAGTGCTTACATTGTAAGCTCCATAGGGACAGACATTAATAAACAATATTTGCTGGGTGATATGTTGCTATATACATGTGAAATCATAAAATGGAGGCAAACAATATCATTTTAAAACATAAATTAGGGGAGTGAACTGAGCATGCTGTTGACAAGCATGATAGAGCTGTTGTTCTGGCTTCAAAAAGATCCCCCACATTCTTGCCCATAAGCCTTGCTTCAGAAACACTACTGTAGTGCTTATCAATGAGCTGCTGTGTAGCCAGGGGGCAGCCTTTCAGTCTAAAAAGGTTAAAAGGGTTTAGATCCCTGTGTAATAGCTAAATCCATTGTATTCTACAGAGCTTATCTGTTATCTGATAATTCATCTATGCCATTTAACTCTATTTTATTCCAATAAAATATACTTTAATAAGCAAGGACCTGTTGCTGGGATGTTGAATTTATTCAACGTTTGTTGATTCAAATAGACAAATAATACAAATTTCCTAATGGCAGTTTTTTTTTTATCTGCCTCTCCAAAGCTTTTTATTAATGATAGCACTTATATTTGAATAGAATGTATAGAATTCATGTTTTGTCTATCTTCCCTAGTTTTACAAGACTTAAGGTAAGTTCTAATAAAGCCAAATGAAATCATTTTTTCTACTGTAATATTCATTCTCAAACTATTTTTTCCCATTAAAACCAACTCACTATCCTAATCAGGATAGAATTTTCCCATCACACAGTAGTAGAATAATAACTGTGATAGATATAATGTGTCTACACCTTCATGGGCCATAATGGACCCATTTATGTAAAACATCCAATTTATTGGGATTATGCGCGTGGAGATTACATCTTCAGATTCAACATCACAAACTGTTCCTAGAGACAATTACACTATGGCCACTGGCCTCGAAATAAGTGCAGATGAGAAAATCTGTCCCATTTCACCAAAGACCAGTAATCTTGTCACCTCAAGAACTGCCCCAAGGATTGATTAACCCGCTCAGCAACTCTATTAGACTGACCTCAAGTGATCTGATGACCGATCACCAAAATGTCCAAAAGAAAACAATTTAAATCAGAATTCCATGGTAATATGGATGCAGAACAAAATGTGGCATCTTGATGAAGCAATCTATTACCACCATTATAACTGTGTTACCCCGGGAAGATGGCAAATCAAAAAGAAAGCCCAAGGCTGGGTGGGTCCAAAGATGAGAGGTAACAGATAATGGCTGTTAGAGGTCTAATGGAAGGGAGTTAGTGGCTTAGTTAGTGGTTAAAGTCACAATTATTACAGGAGGCAACAATAGACCCATTTATTTAATGGATTCCATTATGACTCGTTTTATTACTGTTACATTTGTTATGACCTATTAATAAAGTTTTTTTTATTATACATGCTCTTGGATATTGTTTATAAAACTGTAAAAAAAATATTAACTTTTATGGAGATAGGTAACTGAAGTATTGTCATTCTCATTTTCCTTTATTTCCTTTTTTACTGCTGTACCAGTATCAAAGTACTTACCAACGCTTTACCTGCACTATTGGCTGATTACACTTTAATAAGTGTCTGGTATAATCTTTACAAATTTTCTTGTATGCTTCATGCTTTTTTGTTAATAAAAGATAGCATTCACTACATCAAATGATTATAAATATATTTTAGCTCTAACTTCTTGATTGCTTGTGGAAGTATATTCTCTGGTTTTGTTTCTCATTTTTTTCCCCTTTTTCTACTGGCAATAATGTAAGGTAAAACCATAAAACACCGAATTTTTTACAGAAAAAATAGAAAATTCGGAATGTGAAGTAGTCTTATTATGTTCTATATGAGCTTACAGTTCACACTGCCCGCAATTTCCTTCAGACTTAATAGGAAAGTTACAAGTTCTAGCATAGCAACATCCAACGTTTCACAGGATGTATATCCCTGATCTACAGATGGAGCTCTATTGGTGCCTTATACTGAAACATGGTTACACAGGAAACTATTATGACCCCCCACCCCCCCCACCCCGAGAAAGAAAACCCATATGCAATTTGTACACACCAACCCTTGGCGTAACATAAATCTAAGTAAATGTTATTCTATAGCCTTTTCTACAGACTTTTATAAATATATCCTGTACTGAGACTGGTATGTGAACCTTTCCTTTGAGTTTTTACTGTCTAAAGAATTATGGGTTGCTTTTTCCACTTTGAAATAAATAAAAGAGCTATTTTGTTTAATTATATGTATTTTCTACGGATTCAGCCTTTTCCCAAAAAAGATTTTCAAGTTAAGAGATAGCTAGAAGACACTATGAATAAACACACAGAATATATATAAGGAGCTTTTATGTGAGAGCTTCACACTGCTTGCTGTAAGTGCCGGCTGTACTATGTTACTAGGAATTTCATCTTTATGGATTGTTCCTGCAATACATCATCTTTAACACAAAATGCTGTGCTCTTTTACCAAGATTGTCACCTACATTATGGCTGTTGTGCTGCTGACACTATTGTTGTTCGTAGAGGTCATTTCTGCTTCTCCAGGAGAATCTATGAGCAAAGCACCAACCTGTGAGATAAGGAGAGAATTCCATGCATCTCACATACGTTATTCTCTTGATGGAGACATCATTATAGGGGGAATCTTCAACATGTTCTTGCTGAACACCATTTTTATTATTTCAGATGGTATATATCGCTTCCACATACTTCCAGAATTCTCAGGCTGCATTCTGTAAGTTTTAAACACCATTCATTCTTCACTTTTATCAGAAGGTGTGTGGTGGCTTCTCCGCTACAGTGTTGTTAGCCATTTAAGTAATAAGCACAATGAGTGGGTGCAAGTTTAATCATTATCTTAAAACAGGACCTTTCTGCATGCATTGTTGCAGACTACAATCTACTAAGTATTTGCATTGCCCTTTATCTTATTTGCTTTGACTTGTATCTAGTTGGATAAATACTTTACCAAATTACACAATAAATTGGATCAGCATATGTAAACATTTTAGAGGGGCACATTATTGGTATTAATTACTATTACTAAGATAGAGTCACACTTTCTAAAGGTCCCCATACAAGGGCCGATAGTAGCTGCTGATATGGGTCCCTTGGACCGATTCGGCAGCTAATGGGCCCATGCATGGGCACTCCCGACGGGCCTGCCTGACCGATATCTGGCCTGAAATCGGTCAGATCTCGATCGGGCAGGTTAGAAAATCTAGTCGGATCGGACCGACTTTGCCTATGTCCGTCATTATAATTCGATCGTTTGGCCCTGGGGAATTACCCTGGATTCTTCCAATATCGCCCATCTGTAGGTGGGGGATATCGGGAGAAGATCCGCTCACTTGGCTACATCGCCAAGCGAATGGATCTGCCAGTGTATGGGGACCTTAAGTGTTTAAATGAAGTCTACAATGGAGACAACAAATAAAAACTCCTTTTCAGGGTCCCCACTCATCAACAATCACCAATAAACACGTGCAGACAGCTCGATGGTGCATTTATATATCAGTTTTAATGAGAAAGAAACACATTCTGTGTATCTATGTTTCTGCACAAAGTTTTAGGAGGGAACTTGAACTAGATCCCCTTTGAAGGAATATATTTAATTCTGTTTCCCTTTAGTCAAAAGATTCTGAGCACTGGTGGGAAGATAAATGGCTGAAATGAGTATAACTACTTGGAAGCTAAAGGACAACATATAACTCGGATAGAGTAGTGGTAATGCAGGCTGCATACCAAATAGCAGGTCATTGGTTTGAATCCAGGCATGATGTTACACACTCTTCATTTAAGTTGGGATATGAATGGAACAATGCATTTAATGTGTTGAAGTGTTTCACATCTTTAAAAACTAGTTGTAAAATCTGAATGGTGTATATTATTATAGATATATTTTACTCCATACAGACCCATATCAGTTGATTACATGCGACATATACTGGCCTTTATCTATGCTATTGAGGAGATCAATTCCAATGAAAAGATTTTACCCAACATAAGCCTGGGCTACATAATATATGATGCCTGTTCTAATGAGGTTATTGCTCTAGACCGAATATTCAGGATTCTGTCAGAAATAAATGAAGCCATACCAAATTACAGTTGTCAGAAAAGACACAAGCCTGTAGCTGTTATTGGCCACTCATTGTCTTCTACAACCTACACAATTGCTCAGATAACTCAGCTGTATGGATACTCACAGGTATTATATTATAAAATTGCAACCAACAGTCTCCATATGTTATGCTGGGTGCCATGTATATCTTAATTATCAAAGACCGTAGATATGACTATTAACTAAAGGAGAGGAAATTCACATTTGCTCAAATTATATGTAAGGACAGGGCCTGACAAGGCACTTTCAAGTGGTGCTAGTGTCTTCAAATTTACAACAGTGTTCCCTGATGACTTTAGTTGTACAGACATATAAGGAGTAATTTAAAAAAGAGAGTAAAAGAGTGGAAATTCTGCAATACCAGATGTCAATGTGCTCAAAAAATGGCATTAGAGTTCGTGACTGCTATAATTTCAGTGTTGTTCAGCAATCACCATTGACTGCACCACCGCTGTTCAGCCCTTCACTTTGAGTATATATTCTTCAGTGTGCACACCTAGCACTGTTATTTCGACCTCCTAATTAGAGCTAGATATCATAGCCCAAGCTAGACAACCTAGTTGCTTATATCAGGTACATTTAGGGGCCTATGTATTAAAGTACAACAGGTACGACTTACAAAAAATTTGTATTTGATCGTACTGTGTGTATTTTCTGCGACTTTTTTTTCTGTGACTTTTTTGTACTTGACAAAAATCATATTGGCGCTCCCAGTACAAAAGTTTCGGATTCATTCAAGCTTCGGTATCGTGACTTTCCTTGGGCCAGGTTGGAGCTGCAGAGTGTCATTGAGCCCTATGGGAGACTTTCCTTGGGCCAGGTTGGAGCTGTAGAGTGCCATTGGGCCCTATGGGAGACTTTCCTTGGGCCGGGTTGGAGCTGCAGAGTGCCATTGAGCCCTATGGGAGACTTTTCTTGGGCCAGGTTGGAGCTGTAGAGTGCCATTGGGCCCTATGGGAGACTTTCCTTGGGCCAGGTTGGAGCTGCAGAGTGCCATTGAGCCCTATGGGAGGCTTTCCTTGGGCCGGGTTGGAGCTGCAGAGTGCTATTGAGCCCTATGGGAGACTTTCCTTGGGGAGACTTTCCTTGGGCCGGGTTGGAGCTGCAGAGTGTCATTGAGTCCTATGGAAGACTTTCCTTGGGCCAGGTTGGAGCTGCAGAGTGCCATTGAGCCCTATGGGAGACTTTCCTTGGGCCAGGTTGGAGCTGCAGGGTGCCATTTAGCCCTATGGGAGACTTTCCTTGGGCCGGGTTGGAGCTGCAGAGTGCCATTGAGCCCTATGGGAGGCTTTCCTTGGGCCGGGTTGGAGCTGCAGAGTGCCATTGAGCCCTATGGGAGACTTTCCTTTGGCCGGGTTGGAGCTGCAGAGTGCCATTGAGCCCTATGGGAGGCTTTCCTTGGGCCAGGTTGGAGCTGCAGAGTGCCATTGAGCCCTATGGGAGACTTTCCTTGGGCGGGGTTGGAGCTGCAGAGTGCCATTGAGCCCTATGGGAGACTTTCCTTGGGCCGGGTTGGAGCTGCAGAGTGCCATTGAGCCCTATGGGAGGCTTTCCTTTGGCCGGGTTGGAGCTGCAGAGTGCCATTGAGCCCTATAGGAGACTTTCCTTGGACCAGGTTGGAGCTGCAGAATCCCATCGAGCCCTATGGGAGGCTTTACTTGGGCCGGGTTGAAGCTGCAGAGTGCCATTGAGCCCTATGGGAGACTTTCCTTGGGCCGGGTTGGAGCTGCAGAGTGCCATTGAGCCCTATGGGAGGCTTTCCTTGGACCAGGTTGGAGTAGCAGAGTGCCATTGAGCCCTATGGAAGACTTTCCTTGGGCCAGGTTTGAGCTGCAGAGTGCCATTGAGCCCTATGGGAGACTTTCCTTGGGCCGGGTTGGAGCTGCAGAGTGCCATTGAGCCCTATGGGAGGCTTTCCTTGGGCCGGGTTGGAGCTGCAGAGTGCCATTGAGCCCTATGGGAGACTTTCCTTGGGCCGGGTTGGAGCTGCAGAGTGCCATTGAGCCCTATAGGAGACTTTCCTTGGACCAGGTTGGAGCTGCAGAATCCCATCGAGCCCTATGGGAGACTTTCCTTGGGCCAGGTTGGAGCTGCAGAGTGCCATTGAGCCCTATGGGAGACTTTCCTTGGGCCGGGTTGGAGCTGCAGAGTGCCATTGAGCCCTATGGGAGGCTTTCCTTGGGCCGGGTTGGAGCTGCAGAGTGCCATTGAGCCCTATGGAAGACTTTCCTTGGGCCAGGTTGGAGCTGCAGAGTGCCATTGAGCCCTATGGGAGACTTTCCTTGGGCCGGGTTGGAGCTGCAGAGTGCCATTGAGCCCTATGGGAGACTTTCCTTGGGCCGGGTTGGAGCTGCAGAGTGCCATTGAGCCCTATGGGAGACTTTCCTTGGGCCGGGTTGGAGCTGCAGAGTGCCATTGAGCCCTATGGGAGACTTTCCTTGGGCCGGGTTGGAGCTGCAGAGTGCCATTGAGCCCTATGGGAGACTTTCCTTGGGCCGGGTTGGAGCTGCAGAGTGCCATTGAGTCCAATAGGAGACTTTCCTTGGGCCGGGTTGGAGCTGCAGAGTGCCATTGAGCCCTATGGGAGGCTTTCCTTGGGCCAGGTTGGAGCTGCAGAGTGCCATTGAGCCCTATGGGAGACTTTCCTTGGGCCGGGTTGGAGCTGCAGAGTGCCATTGAGCCCTATGGGAGACTTTCCTTGGGCCGGGTTGGAGCTGCAGAGTGCCATTGAGCCCTATGGGAGACTTTCCTTGGGCCAGGTTGGAGCTGCAGAGTGCCATTGAGCCCTATGGGAGGCTTCCAAAATCATGCACTGAAGGATCAAAGTCGGAAAGGTTTTCCCGCCATTTACGTTCATTCGGATACAAAAATTTTGTGACCGCCAATACAATATTAACAATAATAATACGATTTTTTCGTAAGCATTTTCGTGGTATTTGCATCAGAAGTTATCGTATTTAATACAAATTTTTCTCAGTTCAGGAAACTCGTACTTTGATGAATAGACCCCTAAGTCTCAATTATAGGAATAATATCATGTATTGAAGTAATTTAATATTAGCAATAGTTTTGTTTAATAAAAATGAATAATAAAAACGAATTTCTGCCATGATGTCACTGCAACTGTGCTGATCAGCTGAGGTAGATGTATTAACATCAGACTATCACTCCAACGTGGCCACAACTATCCAGTGTTTTAGATACATACTATATGAACAAATCAAGAGAGATTCTACTAGCAGTTCCAAGAGAAACATTTATTGACTGATTGCAATAGTTTAAGAATGAGAATGTAATCAATTTAGATTTGTATTGCCCCCTTCCCCAAGGGAAGCCACTCCAATGCTATATGGACTCCCTAAGATAAACAAAGAAGGAGCACTGAGGCTAACTTTCAGTAATATCAACTCCCTGACTTATAACATCTTGGGACCCATAGTTGGTAACACAAAACACCTTTGACAAAGCCCAAGATGGGCGAATTGCGCGTCAGGTGCATTATTGACTAGAAACCTATTTCAATACAGGGTAAAGACGGGTGGTGTGAATTGAGGGTGTGTGTCCCAGGGCAAGGTGCTATGAAAGGCAGGGAAAGTGCAGGCTGAGGAATGAATGTAAAGGCGCAAAGATATAATTACCCCTTATTGGGGGCAGAACAGCCCTATTGGGTTTATTTAATGGTTAAATGATTCTCTTTTCTCTGTAATAATAAAACAGTACCTGTACTTGATCCCAACTAAGATATAATTACCCCTTATTGGGGGCAGAACAGCCCTATTGGGTTTATTTAATGGTTAAATGATTCCCTTTTCTCTGTAATAATAAAACAGTACCTGTACTTGATCCCAACTAAGATATAATTACCCCTTATTGGGGGCAGAAAAATCCTATTGGGTTTATTTAATGGTTAAATGATTCCCTTTTCTCTTTAATAATAAAACAGTACCTGTACTTGATCCCAACTAAGATATAATTACCCCTTATTGGGGGCAGTACAGTCCTATTGGGTTTATTTAATGGTTAAATGATTCCCTTTTCTCTTTAATAATAAAACAGTACCTGTACTTGATCCCAACTAAGATATAATTACCCCTTATTGGGGGCAGAACAGCCCTATTGGGTTTATTTCATGGTTAAATGATTCCCTTTTCTCTGTAATAATAAAACAGTATCTGTACTTGATCCCAACTAAGATATACTTACCCCTTATTGGGTGCAAAACAATCCTATTGGGTTTAATTAATGTTTCATTGATTTTTTAGTAGACTTAAGGTATGGATATCCAAATCACTGGAAGACCCCTTATCCAGAATAAGCTTGGTCCCGAGCATTCTGGATAACGGATTCTATACCTGTACTCACAAAATACAAATTTGTTAATAATTTCCAAGCCAACAAATCACATTACTCCTGGGGAACGTAATATTGATTAGTGTTGCATTTTTAATGTTTAATATTTATTGATTCAGGTAGGGCAACAGTCTACTTTTGTTTGAAAATATGTTGCAACTGGAGTTATAGAACCAATTCCTGTTCAACATAATTTGCTTTATTTTTGGATCACAATGATAATGATTATTATTATCTTTGCCTTGCAATGCCTCTTATTTACTCTAATGTAAACATCATTGTAGATAAAATATTAGATTTTTTTTTCAGCTGAGTTACGGCGCCATGGACCCTGTGTTTAATGACCGGACCCTGTTCCCATCGGTTTATCGAACTGTTCCTAATGAGTATTTACAGTTTGAAGTTATTGTACAACTGCTGATCTACTTTAAATGGACGTGGGTCGGGATCGTATCATCAGACGATATCAGCAACCATAAAGCTAGTTTGGAACTGATTAAAGAGATGAAGAATCAGGGAATTTGTGTTGAATATCATATTGTGATTCCAGTTTCTGCAAATAATATCAATCATATCGTAAAGTTAATGCAGCAATCAACTGCTACAGTCATTATCTTATACTGCACCTTTCTTCAAATAATGAATTTGACCAGAGTGTGGGACAAAGGCGAATCACAGATAACTGGCAAAGTCTTTGTAGCGTCAGTCAGTCTTAATGCTGTTAGTTATATTTATATGCAATCCTTCGTAACACTGAATGGCTCATTGTTTATATCGGTTCACAAAGGGGAGATCCCTGGTTTTATGAGCTATTTGTCTCACAGAGACTGGGAACAGATGCCCGACAAAAACTTTGTGGAAAATTTCAAGATTCTTCTTGAGTGTTTCAAGATTCTGTCTAATGATAGTGATTCCCACTGCTTGTTATTCAAATACTGGGGAAATACAAATTATATAACGTCTGTTATTTACAACACGGTTCATATACTGGCACAAGCTTTACATCAGATGCATTTAGACAGAGGGCTCTTTGATACTGAGTCTAAAGGTTTAGCAGCGGAATCAACATTCAAGGTGAACATTTTCAATACAATATAAACAAAGTTGATTTGATAGTCACTATTGAAATGTAATAAAGGTCAAGAAAAAAGTGGCAATAATTATTAATGCATGGATTAGCTCATATTTAATAAAACTTTGGGAAAGTATTCGACTACTCATCAATTTTTAAATTTACAAAATACAGGTATTGGATCCCTTATCCGGAAACCCATTATCCAGAAAGTTCTGAATTACGGGAAAGCCATCTCCCATAGACTCCATTTTAATCAAATAATTCACATTTTTAAAAATGATTCCCTTGTCTCTGTAATAATAAAACAGTACCTGTACTTGATCCCAACTAAGATATAATTACCCCTTATTGGGGGCAGAACAGCCCTATTGGGTTTATTTCATGGTTAAATGATTCCCTTTTCTCTGTAATAATAAAACAGTACCTGTACTTGATCCCAGCTAAGATATAATTACCCCTTATTGGGGCAGAACAGCCCTATTGGGTTTATTTAATGGTTAAATGATTCCCTTTTCTCTGTAATAATAAAACAGTACCTGTACTTGATCCCAACTAAGATATAACTACCCCTTATTGGGGGCAGAACAGCCCTATTGGGTTTATTTCATGGTTAAATGATTCCCTTTTCTCTGTAATAATAAAACCGTACCTGTACTTGATCCCAACTAAGATATAATTACCCCTTATTGGGGGCAGAACAGTCCTATTGGGTTTATTTAATGTGTAGGGGTTTACCAAATCTGGGCCCTTAGGATAGAGACCCCTGTGCGCAGACCCCTGGGTGGTGCTGGTCATGGGATAGTGGGTAGAGCTGGTATAGTTATAGTTAACAGGGAGGGTCCCTGCAGTTTTGGGTAATGGCCACAGGGTGGTGCCTAGGCCCATATAAGGGAAATGCAGCCATGTGCTGTAGGCCAGAGTTAAGGGAGAGCCTCTGAGAGCAGAGGTATTCTTCCCAAAGGTAGATTAGTAAGTTTCTTGTGTCAAGTCACTCTAGGAGTGCTATGTAGTTAGGGCACAGTTAGAATGGGCAGAAATAGCCCCTCCAGGAGTGGTAGAGGGAGTAGGCTCCCCCAGCAGTACATCAGCTGGAGTGCAGGGACTCAAGAGTCTAGGTAGGTGGTTAGGCTGCCGCTAGATGGGGTACTGCTCTGAGGGTACTTAGTCGTGAGTACCGGGGATGAGTCCTGGAGGTGGTCCGTCTTGGCGAGAGTACCGGGGAGAGCCCTTAGAGAGGGTCTCTTGGCGTAGAGTACCGGGGAGGACATCTATAAGGGATCATCCTGGCGGGAGTACCGATAAGTTACCCAACAGGGGTAGGTACTCTGAAGGAGTAAGGAAGGAGAGTGTCCCCTGCACTGTATTTGTATTGCCACTCCTGGAGAGGTCCTGCCTAATAAACTATCAACTGTTTCATCACAACTGTGCGTTCATCGTGTTTGCCTCAAGGAGCACCTACATACCAGTAAGTGGATACCCCAGGGAGGGGATTCCCTTTGGGGGTTGTGTGAGGTGTCAGGCAGCACTACACCAAGTATCAAGTCCCAGGGAGGGAGTTGTAGTTCTCCCATAACAAAGCCTGGGTGGAGGCACGCCATTTAACAGAGAAATCCCTGCTTCCCCCATAGTCAGCGGGGCTCAGGACTCCTGGAAGCGCCAACCAGTGACATATCAGCAGGTAGTGCCACATCTAGATTATAAAGTGGGCTACAAATGGTTAAATGATTCCCTTTTTTCTGTAATAATAAAACAGTACCTGTACTTGATCCCAACTAAGATATAATTACCCCTTATTGGGGCAGAACAGCCCTATTGGGTTTATTTCATGGTTAAATGATTCCCTTTTCTCTGTAATAATAAAACAGTACCTGTACTTGATCCCAACTAAGATATAATTACCCCTTATTGGGGCAGAACAGTCCTATTGGGTTTATTTAATGGTTAAATGATTCCCTTTTTCTCTGTAATAATAAAACAGTACCTGTACTTGATCCCAACTAAGATATAGTTAATCCTTATTGGAGGTAGAACTGTTTTATTATTACAGAGAAAAGGGAATCATTTAACCATGAAATAAACCCAATAGGGCTGTTCTGCCCCCAATAAGGGGTAATTATATCTTAGTTGGGATCAAGTACAGGTACTGTTTTATTATTACAGAGAAAAGGGAATCATTTAACCATTAAATAAACCCAATAGGGCTGTTCTGCCCCCAATAAGGGGTAATTATATCTTAGTTGGGATCAAGTACAGGTACTGTTTTATTATTACAGAGAAAAGGGAATCATTTAACCATTAAATAAACCCAATAGGGCTGTTCTGCCCCCAATAAGGGGTAATTATATCTTAGTTGGGATCAAGTACAGGTACTGTTTTATTATTAAAGAGCAAAGTGAAATTAATCTTAAAGATCTGAATTATTTGATCAAATGGAATCTTTGGGAGACAGGCTTTCTGTAATTCGGAGCTTTCTGGATAATGGGTTTCCGGGTAAGGGATCCCATACCTGTACTAGAAATTCTTGGAGCTAGAATGGCTGATATAATACCAACATGCTTCCTTATATGTATGTTTTGGGCAAATGATGGACTGTTGAGGATGTGTGAACAGGAAATGTCTCAAAATTACTACTTTAGATGTATATAAATATGGCAGATTCTTCAAAGCTCACAATCATTTTCAATCTCTATAGCTGAATCGTTACCTGAAAAATGTTCATCTTAAAACCCAGTCTGATGAAATATTCTTTAATGAACAAGGATCTGTTGCTGGGAAATTTGATATTCTCAACTTAATTATTAAATCAAAAACTCAAATTAGAAAAGTTCCTGTTGGCAGTTTTGTGCCTTCAGCCTCCCCAAAGCTAATTATCAATGAAAGCGCCATTGTATGGAATCCGTATTTCAATAAGGTAAAATTTTCCTATTTATGTAAAAACAGTTTAAACTCACTTATGAATACACAAACGTACATTTTATTAAAGATACTATCATTTGTTTGTGCTTTATTTATACTCTTCAAAATAGAAGTTTTAAAAAGAAAGGCTTTTGCATCCTACAGACATAGAACGATTGTGATAACATGAAGGTGTCTATGCCTTAATACAATAAAGGATTATTACTGATTCCTTTTTGTAAAATTCTAATTTATTGGATTTATGCATGAACAGATTATATATGCAAAAAAAAAAAATAGTTACAGTATTCCAATATGGCCGTAGTGACTGCATAGATCTTAAATTTAGAGTAAGGAACACTATAATGCTTGTACAGTAGCATGCAAAGTACTTAGAAAGGACAGTTATGGAATTAAGAAATGAAGTTAAGGAATTTGTTCCCAGAATCCCTTTGACTTATTTGCATATGTATGAGGCGGTCTCCTCAACCCTTTTGACTTGTTCGTGAATCCCCACTCCTGGCTCTACCTAAGCAGATCAGAAAACCCTGCACTACACTGATGAGCCCCAAGGAGGGCGAAACCGGTCTATATCGCTTCTTGGCCTTTTGGCTAAGATCAAGTGTAGTATCTGTTCGAGGCATGGGGGTGTTTGGCATCCTAGCTAAGGGATGTCAAGAACCGGGACCCTCCCTACTGCCGAGGCAGAGAGGCACTTGATTCTCTGGCCAAAGGCCGTGCAACAGATAATTGAGCCCGTGACAGCGCCCCAGGACTTGCACCCCTGGGATGTCAGAGAATCACTACGGTGAAGCACCTGGCACTTTAAGCGCACTCCAGCACTTTATTTGCTTTGCACTTTATGCTCTTCTAGCCCCAGACCTTTTGGTAGGGGCAAGAGAAATTTTCATATTCCGGCTGGAAGGCTGGGGCTTTTTTAAAGCCACTTTTATATGTACAGTATATCTATGTTTTTCTCAGTCATTCATCCTTGCACTTATTTTTTAAAGCACTTATTTTGGATTTCCTGGCCCCTGGAGTGGGCGCACCTTGATGGCGGAACCTCTTCGGAGGTCCACTTGTACCCTGATCCCTCTCTGCTTCGGCTAGGAGGGTGATGGATAAAGGGATCCCCCTAGCCTTGCGGCAAAGGGGATCTGAAGACCCTTGTCTCTCGCTGGCCGGGGATGTCAGGGATAAAGGGGTTCCCCTGAGCTTCGGCGAAGGGGTTCCTGAAGATTCGGGATCACTGCTGCGCCTTTTGGCCGGGTGAACCTGGATTTTTGTACTTAGCCTCTTTTGAGGCTAAGTCATGCACCCTTATGCACCCTTATGGCACTTTTGAGTGAACACTTTTCGCACCTGGGTGACAGAAGCAAGCACGGGCTTCAAAAAAAAGAAATCGGTCTATAGTTTGGAATCTGATCAGCTATTATCTTGGCTTCTGCTTTAAAACCCAGTGGGTGAGCTTTAGCCTATAGCAGTGCTGTCCAACTTCTACGGTGCCGAGGGCCGGAATTTCTCTAGCATACATGGTGGAGGGCCGCTAATGGAAGCCAATTTTGACCACTCCCCTTTTTGAAACCACACCCACTTCAAACCACACCTATTTTATCACAATGGTGGTAGCACAGCAAAATCCCAAATGCTTGGTCCTTACTGTGGGGATATCAACCATCATTCATATGTGAAAGAATTATGTCATATTAAGATATACCCTTAAATTCCATATGCCTCCTCCTCCTCCCCTGTGGATAGCAGAGCAACCCCCAGTACATAATTACACTCCTTAGGGACCATTTAATGGCTATTTCCAACTGCTAACAAACTCCCACAACAAACCCCTGCCAGGTTCACCTCCCACAAGCAGCATAGGGCAAGCAGAGTATGCACACACAGGCAGCACTCTGCCTGTCCTATGCTGTCTGTGTGTGCCATACTCTGCCTGTCCTACCCTGCCTGTGTGTGCCATACTCTGCCTGCCCTACCCTGCCTGTGTGTGCCATACTCTGCCTGCCCTACCCTTCCTGTGTGTGCCATTCCCTCCCTGGCCTATGCTGCCTGTGTGTGCCATACTCTACCTGCCCTATGCTGGCTGTATGTGCCATACTCTGCCTACAGTACCTATGTCTGAGGTGTGAAAAAGTGAACAATGGGAGTGATTACAGTCTGAGCCTGAGGTGTGAACACTGCAGGGGGTGAACAATGCAGGTATTAAAAGGTGTGAAAAACACAGGGGATTACATTTTTAAACAATACAGAGGGATTACAGCCTGAATTTGAGGTGAGAACCATGCAGGGGGCCAGTTAATCTCAGTATACCATTTAAAGCTTACACAAAGGTAAGCCATCAAAGCAGCCAGACAGGTGGGGGGCCACACAGAGGGGGTTCGCGGGCCGCCAGTTGGACAGCACTGGCCTATAGGATAAACCCATGTAAATGGGACTTTTCCAAGAGCCTGAATGGAAAGACACTTGGGATACTTTAGCTTTTCCCTAATTTGATTATATAATTGGCATTCTCATTGTAGCATAGGTATATATGCTGAGGCAAACCAAACATTAGTATCTTGCACAACATGATACCAAGCTCATGCTTTTATAGGCTTTATTGGGAGATCATTTTTGAAGAATTTTCTTACTTTAAAGTATATTTCTGAGGTCCAATTACAGAACCATACATTTATATTTCATTATGTTTCTGTAGACTCCGGTCTCTCTGTGTAATGACATTTGTCCTACTGGCTACAGAAAAGCTATTGAGAAGGGAAAATTCCCCTGTTGCTATGACTGCATTCGTTGCTCTGAGGGTGAGATAGCCAGCTCTCCGGGTAAGCCTTTACTAAGTGATATTGCACATCCCTTGATACATTTTTCCTTGTTTTCCTTTAATTTACACAATACAGATATTTTGTTATACTATAGGATCATAGCATATTTAAGCTTACCAGCCCTATCAAAGCAAATCTCTTGT
Source organism: Xenopus tropicalis (assembly GCF_000004195.4). Taxonomy (NCBI): domain Eukaryota; kingdom Metazoa; phylum Chordata; class Amphibia; order Anura; family Pipidae; genus Xenopus; species Xenopus tropicalis. The sequence continues at coordinate 123,300,447 of NC_030684.2, read as the reverse complement.
GTTGAACACCCTGGTGGAAGAAGGTTAGCTTCAATCAAAAGCAATTGCATATTACCTTTGCAACCATGTAATCTTTTTTGGCTCTTCATGAATAGGAAATACAGTATAAGCCTTGCGATGTACAGTAGTCAGGATACATTTCAGAAAGTGAAATGAATCATGTCACTCTCCATGATAATAAGAATTATGCTTGGTGTAGATCCATGCTAGGTGTGAAGATTAATAAAAAAAAAACCTTGACATAAATTCTGAGAGTTCAGATTTGCATCCATGATTTAATGTGCAGTGCTGTGATACTGACATGTACTGTTTATTCAAAGATGCAGAAAATTGTCTCCAATGCCCAGAAGATCACTGGTCCAATCCAAGTAGGGATTCTTGTCTCAAAAAAGCTGTGGACTTCCTCTCCTATGGGAACTGCTTGGGAATGGTATTAGCAACTGCCGCCCTTCTCTTCTCTGTATGCACCGGTGCAGTCCTGTGGCTCTTTATAAAGAACAGGAGCAGCCAAATTGTGAAAGCCAATAATCGGAACCTCAGCTACATCCTTCTTGTTTCTCTCTTCTTGTCCTTCTGCTGCTGTTTCTTGTTTATTGGGCGCCCTGTGCCCATAACCTGCATCCTGAGACAAACTGCATTTTTGTTCTTATATACTGTCGCCATTTCTTCTCTACTTGGAAAAACACTGACTGTTGTTATTGCATTTCATGCCACAAAACCTGGGACCAGGTTAAGGAAATTTGTGGGATCTAGGGTTTCTATTTCTCTTGTACTACTTTGTTCATTAGGCAAACTTGCCATTTGCAGCACTTGGCTGATATGGGCTACACCATTTGTGGCACTCGGTACCAAGACAACACAACAGACAATGACTCTCTGGTGCAATGAAGGTTCTATTGCTGCTTTCTGTGTGGCAGTTTCTTACACAGCTGTGTTAGCTCTTCTTAGTTTTATTGTTGCCTTTATGGCACGAAAATTACCAGACAGATATAATGAGGCGCAGCACATCACCTTCAGCATGCTGGTGTTCTTTAGTGTCTGGGTCTCCTTCATACCAACATATCTGAGCACCAAAGGCAAATACATGGTGGCTGTGGAGATATTCGCTATACTTGCCTCTACTGCTGGATTATTGTTCTGTGTATTTGTCCCTAAGTGCTATAGTTTACTCTTAATGCCTAAACAAATAATCATAAAGACTAATATATTGCTATTATGATTATCAAGACTTTTTTCCTGTAGTTTGGAGCATTGTCTATGTAAACAAATAGGCGGAAAATGAAATAAACCAATGTTAATGTGCAGTTTTTAAAAAAATTAAGTTTTTGTTTGTTTGCACCAAAGTAAAACACATTTCTGAGGGTATTTTATTTTTAATAGGACCAACACAATAGTGTATATAAAACATTTCAAAGTGTGTGGTCAACTGAGTGCTGTAACCAGCAGTAACACACAGGAGATTATTTAAAGAATAGCATTATCCAATAACCAGTTATCCAGTTATTTGTTGATTGATTGAGTTCAATAGGTCTCCATGCCTCAATAAGATGCAATAAAGTTAAATAAAAGCTGAAATAATTGTGCATGTATCACTATCCTGGTAGTGATATACAGTGGTGTGAAAAACTATTTGCCCCCTTCCCGATTTCTTATTCTTTTGCATGTTTGTCACACTTAAATGTTTCTGCTCATCAAAAACCGTTAACTATTAGTCAAAGATAACATAATTGAACACAAAATGCAGTTTTTAAATGAAGGTTTACGTTATTAAGGGAGAAAAAAAACTCCAAATCTACATGGCCCTGTGTGAAAAAGTCATTGCCCCCCTTGTTAAAAAATAACTTAACTGTGGTTTATCACACCTGAGTTCAATTTCTGTAGTCACCCCCAGGCCTGATTACTGCCACACCTGTTTCAATCAAGAAATCACTTAAATAGAGACACAGAGAAGTAGACCAAAAGCACCTCAAAAGCTAGACATCATGCCAAGATCCAAAGAAATTCAGGAACAAATGAGAACAAAAGTAATTGAGATCTATCAGTCTGGTAAAGGTTATAAAGCCATTTCTAAAGCTTTGGGACTCCAGCGAACCACAGTGAGAGCCATTATCCACAAATGGCAAAAACATGGAACAGTGGTGAACCTTCCCAGGAGTGGCCGGCCGACCAAAATTACCCCAAGAGCGCAGAGAAAACTCATCAGAGAGGCCACAAAAGACCCCAGGACAACATCTAAGGAACTGCAGGCCTCACTTGCCTCAATTAAGGTCAGTGTTCACGACTCCACCATAAGAAAGAGACTGGGCAAAAACGGCCTGCATGGCAGATTTCCAAGGCGCAAACCACTTTTAAGCAAAAAGAACATTAAGGCTCGTCTCAATTTTGTTAAAAAACATCTCAATGATTGCCAAGACTTTTGGGAAAATACCTTGTGGACCGACGAGACAAAAGTTGAACTTTTTGGAAGGTGCGTGTCCCGTTACATCTGGCGTAAAAGTAACACAGTATTTCAGAAAAAGAACATCATACCAACAGTAAAATATGGTGGTGGTAGTGTGATGGTCTGGGGTTGTTTTGCTGCTTCAGGACCTGGAAGGCTTGCTGTGATAGATGGAACCATGAATTCTACTGTCTACCAAAAAATCCTGAAGGAGAATGTCCGGCCATCTGTTCGTCAACTCAAGCTGAAGCGATCTTGGGTGCTGCAGCAGGACAATGACCCAAAACACACCAGCAAATCCACCTCTGAATGGCTGAAGAAAAACAAAATGAAGACTTTGGAGTGGCCTAGTCAAAGTCCTGACCTGAATCCTATTGAGATGTTGTGGAATGACCTTAAAAAGGCGGTTCATGCTAGAAAACCCTCAAATAAAGCTGAATTACAACAATTCTGCAAAGATGAGTGGGCCAAAATTCCTCCAGAGCGCTGTAAAAGACTCGTTGCAAGTTATCGCAAACGCTTGATTGCAGTTATTGCTGCTAAGGGTGGCCCAACCAGTTATTAGGTTCAGGGGGCAATTACTTTTTCACACAGGGCCATGTAGGTTTGGATTTTTTTTCTCCCTAAATAATAAAAACCCTCATTTAAAAACTGCATTTTGTGTTTACTTGTGTTATCTTTGACTAATAGTTAAATGTGTTTGATGATCAGAAACATTTTGTGTGACAAACATGCAAAAGAATAAGAAATCAGGAAGGGGGCAAATAGTTTTTCACACCACTGTATATTAACAGTAGTGTGAGCAATGGTGGCCCTGTTAGGTAACAGCAGATCTGAGCCTCCACTTATTGTGGGAGAGCCGAGTACTCTGTAAGTCTCCACTCACTATAGAATTATCCATCACAATTTTCCTTATTGAGATATAATAGAACACATATGTATTCACAGAAGATAAGGTAAATGAACAGTCAGTCTATTAACAGAGGAATCAGTACAGATATACAACAATTTCTTAATTGTTGTTTATTTCAAGATTTAGAGCTCTAAATAAAAAAAAAAAAAATATATATATATTTATATATACTCCTAAAGGTAATTCCAAAAAAGACACTCCTAAGTACCAAACATTAATGCTTGTACTTAGCAGTTTCTATAAAAATCTATTTAGATTCTAAAATATTGCCTTAAAGCTTCCACTTTCAAGCACCTTATCTCCACTTTTTTGGGTTCAGCCGAACGGCTAGAATTTTTTTCACTGCCCATTTAACCCTTTCCTAATGCTAATTAGCATATGCTAATTTATGCTAATTATGCTTTGGATTCAGTTAACTAAACATAATAAATCACAAATGATGGGAGTTATATTCAAAAACAATTTTTTCTGGGAATAATAACGAAAAAATGGAGGTCTGGTAAAAACCCACTTGTAAATCTCGAAATTATCTAGAAGTAAGAAAAAATACGACTTTATCTCATAATTGCTTAGTAAATGTGCCCCTAAGTTAAGGATCACTGGACTTTGCTAGATGTTCTCCTTGAAAAGCAGCTTTAATTTTGAGCTGCAAGGTGCAGCAGGCACACTAGATAAAAGTTCATTTTGAACTTTTTATGCCCTGTCATATGGCCAGGATTTATGAGCAGGCTTTCCATGCCCTTACCACAGCCCACATTACACAAATAATAGTTATTTAAGTGTGTAATATCAACACGTGTATTGATCTATTCAGAATTGCCCTGACTGTATCCCTTGTTCTGAGGATGATATATCCAGCTCTCTGGGCAAGACTTCAGGGCTGTCCACGGGGGTGTGTGAGGGAAGCCGGTGGCAAATTTGCAAAGTAGAGGAGTTAGCAACTGGGGTGGGAGACCCTAAGGTGGCCTCAACAGTTGGCCATGGACACCCAAGTCCAACATTTAGGAACCCAAGGAAAATACATGGTGGCTCTGGATATATTAGCAGCCTCTCCTTTACTGCTGGATTATTGTCCTTTGTTCCTAAATACTATATTATACTCCTAAAGTCTAAACAGTTTACCACAAAGCATAACATATTGCTATTATGAGTATCAAGACACTGGTTCTTCCAGTACTATGCTGCATTGTTTTTGTTTTAAAATACAAGGTAGATTAGAATGATCAAACAAAGCCAATCATATTGTCCAGTTTACATTTTACAAAAACTATTTTTATTTGTGCTTGCACTAAAGAAGAACACATCTCTAATGGTATTTTATGTTTAATAAGACCAATATGATAGGTAAATGCATACTGTACATAAACAAGTGTGTTATCAGTGTGATGAGCGACTAGACCTGCAACATTTTCCATTTATTCTCCAAGAAGTTGCAGTACAATTAAATAAAGGTTGAAAAAATTTACCATCTGTTCCTGGTGTCCTTTTAGTTTTTATTTTTTCGCCAAGGCACAGCGCAACAATGTCACATGTTCACACATTGCCTTGGAAGCCCAGGCAAGATTACCATTGGAGTTTTCATTGAAAAGGAGAAAGTCATTGGGAAAGGACAGAAGATAAACACAAAGTAATGGCAAACTTCCTGTGGAGGTATGAGAGTCATTATTATGAGCAAACTCCACGCATGAGAGGAGAGAAGGCTGGACCAGTCATCTGAACACCTCAAGAACGGCTCCAAGGATTGATTAACCAGCTCAGCAACTCCATTAGACTGAGGGTAACAGGTAGAAGAAAACTAAAGGCTGATCCCAAGTGATTTACAGACTAAATGTCCACACCAAAATGTCCAAAAGAACACAATTTAAATTGGAAATCAATGGAGATATGGTTGTATAAAGAATTGAAAAAGTTCAACTGCAGGTGGGAATTTATACAACATAACAAAATATGCCATCTTGGTAAAGTCATCTATTACCACCCTTATAACTGCCTTACCCCAGAAAGGAGGCAGATAATAATAAAATCCAAGGCTGGGTGGGTCCAAAGGTGAGAGGGGACAGGGAATGGCTACAAGAGGACACACTGAAAGGAGTAAGTGGCTTAGTTAGTGGTTACAAGCACAATTATTACTGGAGGCAACAACAGGGGTCATTTACTTAAATGGGTCCCATCTGATTCTCACTCGTTTTATTACTGTTATATTTTATATGGCCCTCTAGTTCTTACTGTGCTACAATTCCCACCTACTGTGCAATATTCTGTAGACTAACTGGGGGTAAAGTTACAAGTAGCACACAGCGGCACAGGCTGTCCATGCCTGATATATAAACTGAGCTCTAATGGTTCCTTATATAGAAACATGTTGATACAGGTTGCAGGTTGCAAGATTACCCCCCCCCCCTCAAAACTAAATGCTGTGCTCTTGCACTAAGATTGTCGCCTACATTATGGCTGTTGTGCTTCTGACATTATTGTTGTTCGTAGAGGTCATTTCTGCTTCTCCAGGAGAATTTATGAGCAAAGTACCAACCTGTGCGATAAGGAGAAAATTTCTTGCATCTCACACGCGTTATTCTCTGGATGGAGACATCATTATAGGGGGAATCTTCAACATGTTCTTGCTGAACACCATTAATGTTATTACAGGCAGTGCCCGTTTTGCAGCTATACAGCGTTACCACACACTTCCAGACTTCCCAGGCTGCATTCTGTAAGTGCTATACCATTCATGCATTACGATTATCAGAAGGTGTGTGGTGGCTGCTCCACAATACAGGGTTATTGAACTTTTATGTACGAAACACAATGAGTTGGCGCAGATGTAATTAATAGTTGGGAGTAGGGAACATAATACACATATTCTTGCATACTATAATCTACTGACCGCATTGCCTTTCATCCTGTTTGCTTTGACTAGCTGGATAAATAACTAAACAAATTACACAATACATTGAAGCAGCATCAACCAGCATTTTTAGAGGAACACGGTCTTAATAATTACAGAGCCACAGTTTCTAGTTCATTAAAGGACAATAAAGAAAAAAGAAAAAAAAAAGAATCCATTTCCGTGTTCCCCAATAATAGCAGTGCAGCCAGCGGCTAGTTGGAGATTTATGTAACGGCTGTACAAGGGTAGAAGCAGCACAAACTTTTTGGTTGTAGAAGGAAAGGCTAAATCACTAGGCACCCCCAGTGACTGTAATTGCTTCCCTGAAACCCTCCTGTTAGGAGAAAACTGCCCCGGGGGTAAATGCAGGTGAGTGATCCTCTTCCTTCCTCCCCCTTTCGCAGTGATTCTCCTAACAGGGGGTTTCAGGTAATTATTACAATATATTTTAGCACCTCCCAGTGACTTACTATCTAATCTACTAACTAAATCTACTAACTAAATGGGTTTATAATTGTTGACGCTCAATCACCTTTGAAGGAATATCTATCTATCTATCTATCTATCTATCTATCTATCTATCTATCTATCTATCATCTATTAATTTACCAATCTACTGTTGCAGATTCACAGAACACACCCTTCATTTTAATGAGAATGTTAATGAAACAGGGTGGTACATATCTATAATAATTACTTACAAAATCTGTTTAGTATGAATGGTATATATTATAGATGGTATATTTTTCCCTGCAGACCATCCATTGAATACATGCACCATACACTGGCCTTTATTTATGCTATTGAGGAGATAAATTCTAATAAAAACATTTTGCCCAATGTGAGTCTGGGCTACATAATATATGATGCCTGTTCTAATGAGGTTATTGCTCTAGACCGAATATTCAGGATTCTGTCAGAAATAAATGAAGCCATACCAAATTACAGTTGTCAGAAAAGACACAAGCCTGTAGCTGTTATTGGCCACTCATTGTCTTCTACAACCTACACAATTGCTCAGATAACTCAGCTGTATGGATACTCACAGGTATTACATTATAATTTTGCCACCAACAGTCTCCATATAACGTATGCCACCCATACATGTATAAGAATAGATAAGACCATTAACAAAAGGAGAGGAAAGTTAAGGTGGCCATACACGCACCGATATTATCGTACGAAACCTCGTTTCGTACGATAATCGGTGCGTGTATGGCATGTCGGCGAGTCGACCGATATCGCAGGAAGCTGCCGATATCGGACGACTCGCCGATCGGACAAGTTTGAAAATTTTGATCGGGCGCCATAGAAGGCGCCTGACCAAAATTCTCCCTTCAGAGCTGAATCGGCAGAAGGAGGTAGAAATCCTATTGTTTCTACCTCCTTACCTGCCGATTCAGCCCTGAATGGTGTGTGGCGGATCTTACGATGTTTCGTGCGACCGATGGTCGTACGAAACATCGTCGGATCGCCACGTGTATGGCCACCTTTACATTTGGTGGTAAATGGAACATTTTCTAATTGGACCAGTGTTGTTAGTGGAGTACCACAGGGGTCAGTCCTTGGTCCTTTGCTTTTTAACTTCTTTATTAATGACCTGGAGGTGGGCATAGACAGTACTGTTTCTATTTTTGCTGATGACACAAAATTGTGCAAAACTATAAGTTCCATGCAGGATGCTGCTGCTTTGCAGAGTGATTTGACAAAACTGGGCAGCAAACTGGAAAATGAGGTTCAATGTGGACAAGTGCAAAGTTATGCACTTTGGTAGAAATATTATAAGTGTGAGTTATACACTAAATGGTAGTGTGTTGGGGGGATCCTTAATGGAGAAGGATCTGGGTTTTTTTGTCTAAGTTGTCTAATTCCAGGCAGTGTCATTCTGTGGCTACTAAAGCAAATAAAGTGCTGTCTTGTATAAAAAAAAGGGCATTGACTCAAGGGATGAGAACATAATTTTGCCCCTTTATAGGTCCCTGTTAAGGCCTCACCTTGAGTATGCGGTGCAGTTTTGGGCTCCAGTCCTTAAGAGGGATATTAATGAGCTGGAGAGAGTGCAGAGACTGCAACTAAACTGGTAAAGGGGATGGGAGATTTAAACTATGAGGTTAGACTGTCAGGGTTGGGGTTGTTTTCTCTGGAAAAGAGGTGCTTGAGAGGGGACATGATTACTCTGTACAAGTACATTAGAGGGGATTATAGGCAGATAGGGGGTGTTCTTTTTTCCCATAAAAATGACCAGTGCAGCAGAGGCCCCCCCTTTAGATTAGAGGAACGGAGCTTCCATTTGAAGCAGCATAGGTGGTTTTAAACGGTGAGGGAAGTGAGGTTGGGGAATGCCCTTCCTAGTTATTCTGTTAATGCCTATAAGAGGGGCCTTGATGAGTTCTTGAACAGGCATAGTATGCAAGGCTATTGTAATACTAATATCTACTTAGTCTTGTTAGTATTAATGTTGGTATATATGGTTTATGTATGTGAGTGGATAGATAGGTCAGTATGGGTCTGTATGTGAGTGGATAGATAGGTCAGTATGGGTCTGTATGTGAGTGTATAGATAGGTCAGTATGGGTCTGTATGTGAATGGATAGGTCAGTGTGGGTCTGTATGTGAGTGGATAGATAGATAGATCAGTGTGGGTCTGTATATGAGTGGATAGATAGGTCAGTATGGGTCTGTATGTGAGTGGATAGATAGGTCAGTGTGGGTCTGTATGTGAGTGGATAGATAGGTCAGTGTGGGTCTGTATGTGAGTGGATAGATAGGTCAGTGTGGGTCTGTATGTGAGTGGATAGATAGGTCAGTGTGGGTCTGTATGTGAGTGGATAGATAGGTCAGTATGGGTCTGTATGTGAGTGGATAGATAGGTCAGTATGGGTCTGTATGTGAGTGGATAGATAGGTCAGTGTGGGTCTGTATGTGAGTGGATATATAGGTCAGTGTGGGTCTGTATGTGAGTGGATAGATAGGTCAGTGTGGGTCTGTATGTGAGTGGATAGATAGGTCAGTGTGGGTCTGTATGTGAGTGGATAGATAGGTCAGTGTGGGTCTGTATGTGAGTGGATAGATAGGTCAGTGTGGGTCTGTATGTGAGTGGATAGATAGGTCAGTGTGGGTCTGTATGTGAGTGGATAGATAGGTCAGTGTGGGTCTGTATGTGAGTGGATAGATAGGTCAGTGTGGGTCTGTATGTGAGTGGATAGATAGGTCAGTATGGGTCTGTATGTGAGTGGATAGATAGGTCAGTATGGGTCTGTATGTGAGTGGATAGATAGGTCAGTGTGGGTCTGTATGTGAGTGGATAGATAGGTCAGTGTGGGTCTGTATGTGAGTGGATAGATAGGTCAGTATGGGTCTGTATGTGAGTGGATAGATAGGTCAGTGTGGGTCTGTATGCGAGTGGATAGATAGGTCAGTATGGGTCTGTATGTGAGTGTATAGATGGGTCAGTGTGGGTCTGTATGTGAGTGTATAGATAGGTCAGTATGGGTCTGTATGTGAGTGGATAGATAGGTCAGTATGGGTCTGTATGTGAGTGGATAGATAGGTCAGTGTGGGTCTGTATGTGAGTGGATAGATGGGTCAGTGTGGGTCTGTATGTGAGTGGATAGATAGGTCAGTGTGGGTCTGTATGTGAGTGGATAGATAGGTCAGTATGGGTCTGTATGTGAGTGAATAGATAGGTCAGTGTGGGTCTGTATGTGAGTGGATAGATAGGTCAGTGTGGGTCTGTATGTGAGTGGATAGATAGGTCAGTGTGGGTCTGTATGTGAGTGGATAGATAGGTCAGTGTGGGTCTGTGTGTGAGTGGATAGATAGGTCAGTGTGGGTCTGTATGTGAGTGGATAGATAGGTCAGTGTGGGTCTGTATGTGAGTGGATAGACAGGTCAGTATGGGTTTGTGGGTGCTGGATTTACTTGGAAGGGTTGAACTTGATGGACTCTGGTCTTTTTTCAACCCTATGTACCTTTGTAACTATGTAACTATGGTGAAATTACATGTAAGGACAGGGCCTAACAAGAGACTTTAAAGTGCTGCTAGTCTCTTTAAATTTACAGCAACGTTCCCTGATGACTTTAGTTGTGCAGACATATAAGGGATAATTTATAAACGATCAGGGAAAACGTGCAGAGTCCTAATATAAGTAGGAATGTGTCCCTTATTGCTGATTCAAGCATTTCTTCCCCTGGACTGTACCTCATGTCATATAAAAAAAAATTCCAGAGATTGCAGCATCAAAGGGCACTGGTTAGCCCTGTCCCTACTGCCTGCCACAGAGCAGACAATAAAGACAGGGCCCTGTTGCACCCCTTGCTGCTCTATAACATGTGTATATAAAATTAAATGCAATTTAAGGGATGAGTAGGTGTTGGGTCCAACATGATTCCTATCTCCTTTCCTTCATTAATATAGCACTGCTGAATGCAGGCAGCCTTATATCCATCAGAGGTCTGCCATTTCCTGCCTGTTAGCTACCGTCTGTCTTGCCTCGTTACCGCTAACACTGCCTCAATAAAGTTGTTCCTGTTCCCAAGCTCCTGTTCTGCCTGTGTCCCATTTCAGTCTCCTCCTTGATCCTCACTAAATCCAAAAATGGCCAGTGGCCCCTGACGGTAGGGCCAGGCCCCTAGTGTTGGACAGTAAGTAAAAGCCACTGCCAACTTGGTGCCAAATGTTTGAAGCCTGTTGCGTTAGTTGTTTTAGATGCGCCATATGTATTGGGACCTGGTCCTGCTTTCAAAGGGACTGGTGACTATATGGAGTAAAAAAAAAAAAAGACAAAAGTCATTTATTTGAAATTATTGTATTTTCAGTTCTGACAGTTGTGAATTATTTGTATTGTTGTGTAAAATTGCGCCAGTTTTTTAGACTGTTCTTCATTGTAAGGATGCACCCAAATGTGGTTCTGTCACAAACACAGATTCTGATACAAATCACTGACAGCTGGTGCCCAGGCTGTGACTGTGGGTAACTGGGTGAAGGGGTTTAGTGGGTTCTGAAAAGGTGAGCTCATAGGCGGATCTTCAATAAGGCTAGAGGCTAAGCCTCCCCAAACCTGCTTGGCACCTTGACCAACTGACCAATCAAGGCACAGATGCAGACAGGGCTCGGGAGATATTACAACCTGAAGGCAGGGCAGAAATGAAGACTGAAAAGAAGAATCTGCAGACTGTAACTTTACCTCAGAACCAACTCTGAACTTTTGCTACAGATTTCATCCCACTCCCACAGGCACTATACACAGGTACTATACACAGGTACTATACGGTATCCTCCCACTCCCACAGGCGCTATACACAGGTACTATACTGTATCCTCCCTCTCCCACAGGCGCTATATACAGGCACTATACTGTATCCTCCCGCTCCCACAGGCGCTATACACAGGCACTATACTGTATCCTCCCGCTCCCACAGGCGCTATACACAGGCACTATACTGTATCCTCCCACTCCCACAGGCGCTATACACAGGCACTATACTGTATCCTCCCACTCCCACAGGCGCTATACACAGGCACTATACTGTATCCTCCCGCTCCCACAGGCACTATACACAAGCACTATACTGTATCCTCCCACTCCCACAGGCACTATACACAGGTACTATACACAGGTACTATACGGTATCCTCCCACTCCCACAGGCGCTATACACAGGTACTATACACAGGTACTATACGGTATCCTCCCTCTCCCACAGGCACTATACACAGGCACTATACTGTATCCTCCCGCTCCCACAGGCGCTATACACAGGCACTATACTGTATCCTCCCGCTCCCACAGGCGCTATACACAGCTACTATACTGTATCCTCCCTCTCCCACAGGCACTATACACAGGCACTATACTGTATCCTCCCACTCCCACAGGCGCTATACACAGGCACTATACTGTATCCTCCCGCTCCCACAGGCGCTATACACAGGCACTATACTGTATCCTCCCGCTCCCACAGGCGCTATACACAGGCACTATACTGTATCCTCCCACTCCCACAGGCGCTATACACAGGCACTATACTGTATCCTCCCACTCCCACAGGCGCTATACACAGGCACTATACTGTATCCTCCCACTCCCACAGGCGCTATACACAGGCACTATACTGTATCCTCCCACTCCCACAGGCACTATACACAGGCACTATACTGTATCCTCCCACTCCCACAGGTGCTATACTGTATCATCCCACTCCCACAGGCGCTATACACAGGCACTATACTGTATCCTCCCACTCCCACAGGTGCTATACACAGGCACTATAAGAGGGGCCTTGATGAGTTCTTGAACAGGCATAGTATGCAAGGCTATTGTAATACTAATATCTACTTAGTCTTGTTAGTATTAATGTTGGTATATATGGTTTATGTATGTGAGTGGATAGATAGGTCAGTATGGGTCTGTATGTGAGTGGATAGATAGGTCAGTATGGGTCTGTATGTGAGTGTATAGATAGGTCAGTATGGGTCTGTATGTGAATGGATAGGTCAGTGTGGGTCTGTATGTGAGTGGATAGATAGATAGATCGATCAGTGTGGGTCTGTATATGAGTGGATAGATAGGTCAGTATGGGTCTGTATGTGAGTGGATAGATAGGTCAGTGTGGGTCTGTATGTGAGTGGATAGATAGGTCAGTGTGGGTCTGTATGTGAGTGGATAGATAGGTCAGTGTGGGTCTGTATGTGAGTGGATAGATAGGTCAGTGTGGGTCTGTATGTGAGTGGATAGATAGGTCAGTATGGGTCTGTATGTGAGTGGATAGATAGGTCAGTATGGGTCTGTATGTGAGTGGATAGATAGGTCAGTGTGGGTCTGTATGTGAGTGGATATATAGGTCAGTGTGGGTCTGTATGTGAGTGGATAGATAGGTCAGTGTGGGTCTGTATGTGAGTGGATAGATAGGTCAGTGTGGGTCTGTATGTGAGTGGATAGATAGGTCAGTGTGGGTCTGTATGTGAGTGGATAGATAGGTCAGTGTGGGTCTGTATGTGAGTGGATAGATAGGTCAGTGTGGGTCTGTATGTGAGTGGATAGATAGGTCAGTGTGGGTCTGTATGTGAGTGGATAGATAGGTCAGTGTGGGTCTGTATGTGAGTGGATAGATAGGTCAGTATGGGTCTGTATGTGAGTGGATAGATAGGTCAGTATGGGTCTGTATGTGAGTGGATAGATAGGTCAGTGTGGGTCTGTATGTGAGTGGATAGATAGGTCAGTGTGGGTCTGTATGTGAGTGGATAGATAGGTCAGTATGGGTCTGTATGTGAGTGGATAGATAGGTCAGTGTGGGTCTGTATGCGAGTGGATAGATAGGTCAGTATGGGTCTGTATGTGAGTGTATAGATGGGTCAGTGTGGGTCTGTATGTGAGTGTATAGATAGGTCAGTATGGGTCTGTATGTGAGTGGATAGATAGGTCAGTATGGGTCTGTATGTGAGTGGATAGATAGGTCAGTGTGGGTCTGTATGTGAGTGGATAGATGGGTCAGTGTGGGTCTGTATGTGAGTGGATAGATAGGTCAGTGTGGGTCTGTATGTGAGTGGATAGATAGGTCAGTATGGGTCTGTATGTGAGTGAATAGATAGGTCAGTGTGGGTCTGTATGTGAGTGGATAGATAGGTCAGTGTGGGTCTGTATGTGAGTGGATAGATGGGTCAGTGTGGGTCTGTATGCGAGTGGATAGATAGGTCAGTATGGGTCTGTATGCGAGTGTATAGATGGGTCAGTGTGGGTCTGTATGTGAGTGGATAGATAGGTCAGTATGGGTCTGTATGTGAGTGGATAGATAGGTCAGTGTGGGTCTGTATGTGAGTGGATAGATGGGTCAGTGTGGGTCTGTATGTGAGTGGATAGATAGGTCAGTGTGGGTCTGTATGTGAGTGGATAGATAGGTCAGTATGGGTCTGTATGTGAGTGGATAGATAGGTCAGTATGGGTCTGTATGTGAGTGGATAGATAGGTCAGTGTGGGTCTGTATGTGAGTGGATAGATAGGTCAGTGTGGGTCTGTATGCGAGTGGATAGATAGGTCAGTATGGGTCTGTATGTGAGTGGATAGATAGGTCAGTATGGGTCTGTATGTGAGTGGATAGATAGGTCAGTATGGGTCTGTATGTGAGTGGATAGATAGGTCAGTGTGGGTCTATATGTGAGTGGATAGATAGGTCAGTATGGGTCTGTATGTGAGTGGATAGATAGGTCAGTATGGGTCTGTATGTGAGTGGATAGATAGGTCAGTGTGGGTCTGTATGTGAGTGGATAGATAGGTCAGTGTGGGTCTGTATGTGAGTGGATAGATAGGTCAGTGTGGGTCTGTATGTGAGTGGATAGATGGGTCAGTGTGGGTCTGTGTGTGAGTGGATAGATAGGTCAGTATGGGTCTGTATGTGAGTGGATAGATAGGTCAGTATGGGTCTGTATGTGAGTGGATAGATAGGTCAGTGTGGGTCTGTATGTGAGTGGATAGATAGGTCAGTGTGGGTCTGTATGTGAGTGGATAGATAGGTCAGTATGGGTCTGTATGTGAGTGGATAGATAGGTCAGTGTGGGTCTGTATGTGAGTGGATAGATAGGTCAGTATGGGTCTGTATGTGAGGGGATAGATAGGTCAGTGTGGGTCTGTGTGTGAGTGGATAGATAGGTCAGTGTGGGTCTGTATGTGAGTGGATAGATAGGTCAGTGTGGGTCTGTATGTGAGTGGATAGACAGGTCAGTATGGGTTTGTGGGTGCTGGATTTACTTGGAAGGGTTGAACTTGATGGACTCTGGTCTTTTTTCAACCCTATGTACCTTTGTAACTATGTAACTATGGTGAAATTACATGTAAGGACAGGGCCTAACAAGAGACTTTAAAGTGCTGCTAGTCTCTTTAAATTTACAGCAACGTTCCCTGATGACTTTAGTTGTGCAGACATATAAGGGATAATTTATAAACGATCAGGGAAAACGTGCAGAGTCCTAATATAAGTAGGAATGTGTCCCTTATTGCTGATTCAAGCATTTCTTCCCCTGGACTGTACCTCATGTCATATAAAAAAAAATTCCAGAGATTGCAGCATCAAAGGGCACTGGTTAGCCCTGTCCCTACTGCCTGCCACAGAGCAGACAATAAAGACAGGGCCCTGTTGCACCCCTTGCTGCTCTATAACATGTGTATATAAAATTAAATGCAATTTAAGGGATGAGTAGGTGTTGGGTCCAACATGATTCCTATCTCCTTTCCTTCATTAATATAGCACTGCTGAATGCAGGCAGCCTTATATCCATCAGAGGTCTGCCATTTCCTGCCTGTTAGCTACCGTCTGTCTTGCCTCGTTACCGCTAACACTGCCTCAATAAAGTTGTTCCTGTTCCCAAGCTCCTGTTCTGCCTGTGTCCCATTTCAGTCTCCTCCTTGATCCTCACTAAATCCAAAAATGGCCAGTGGCCCCTGACGGTAGGGCCAGGCCCCTAGTGTTGGACAGTAAGTAAAAGCCACTGCCAACTTGGTGCCAAATGTTTGAAGCCTGTTGCGTTAGTTGTTTTAGATGCGCCATATGTATTGGGACCTGGTCCTGCTTTCAAAGGGACTGGTGACTATATGGAGTAAAAAAAAAAAAGACAAAAGTCATTTATTTGAAATTATTGTATTTTCAGTTCTGACAGTTGTGAATTATTTGTATTGTTGTGTAAAATTGCGCCAGTTTTTTAGACTGTTCTTCATTGTAAGGATGCACCCAAATGTGGTTCTGTCACAAACACAGATTCTGATACAAATCACTGACAGCTGGTGCCCAGGCTGTGACTGTGGGTAACTGGGTGAGGGGGTTTAGTGGGTTCTGAAAAGGTGAGCTCATAGGCGGATCTTCAATAAGGCTAGAGGCTAAGCCTCCCCAAACCTGCTTGGCACCTTGACCAACTGACCAATCAAGGCACAGATGCAGACAGGGCTCGGGAGATATTACAACCTGAAGGCAGGGCAGAAATGAAGACTGAAAAGAAGAATCTGCAGACTGTAACTTTACCTCAGAACCAACTCTGAACTTTTGCTACAGATTTCATCCCACTCCCACAGGCACTATACACAGGTACTATACACAGGTACTATACGGTATCCTCCCACTCCCACAGGCGCTATACACAGGTACTATACTGTATCCTCCCTCTCCCACAGGCGCTATATACAGGTACTATACTGTATCCTCCCTCTCCCACAGGCGCTATACACAGGCACTATACTGTATCCTCCCGCTCCCACAGGCGCTATACACAGGCACTATACTGTATCCTCCCGCTCCCACAGGCGCTATACACAGGCACTATACTGTATCCTCCCGCTCCCACAGGCGCTATACACAGGCACTATACTGTATCCTCCCACTCCCACAGGCGCTATACACAGGCACTATACTGTATCCTCCCACTCCCACAGGCGCTATACACAGGCACTATACTGTATCCTCCCGCTCCCACAGGCACTATACACAAGCACTATACTGTATCCTCCCACTCCCACAGGCACTATACACAGGTACTATACACAGGTACTATACGGTATCCTCCCACTCCCACAGGCGCTATACACAGGTACTATACACAGGCGCTATACACAGGTACTATACGGTATCCTCCCTCTCCCACAGGCACTATACACAGGCACTATACTGTATCCTCCCGCTCCCACAGGCGCTATACACAGGCACTATACTGTATCCTCCCGCTCCCACAGGCGCTATACACAGGCACTATACTGTATCCTCCCGCTCCCACAGGCGCTATACACAGGCACTATACTGTATCCTCCCGCTCCCACAGGCGCTATACACAGGCACTATACTGTATCCTCCCGCTCCCACAGGCGCTATACACAGGCACTATACTGTATCCTCCCGCTCCCACAGGCGCTATACACAGCTACTATACTGTATCCTCCCTCTCCCACAGGCACTATACACAGGCACTATACTGTATCCTCCCACTCCCACAGGCGCTATACACAGGCACTATACTGTATCCTCCCGCTCCCACAGGCGCTATACACAGGCACTATACTGTATCCTCCCGCTCCCACAGGCGCTATACACAGGCACTATACTGTATCCTCCCACTCCCACAGGCGCTATACACAGGCACTATACTGTATCCTCCCACTCCCACAGGCGCTATACACAGGCACTATACTGTATCCTCCCACTCCCACAGGTGCTATACTGTATCATCCCACTCCCACAGGCGCTATACACAGGCACTATACTGTATCCTCCCACTCCCACAGGTGCTATACACAGGCACTATACTGTATCCTCCCTGGTTGAACTTGATGGACGTATGTCTTTTTTCAACCCAACTTACTATGTTACTATGTTACTAAGAGTACCTGGTAGTCTAGGGGGCCGACGGGGACGCCCGCTGCTCTCCAGGCGGGGACACCCGCCTCTCCATGCGCGTCAATGCGCACGTCCTGCTCTTCTGCGAGCGGAGGTGCGCGCGCTTCCTTTTAAGCCAGCGCGACATGTGAAGTCTCCCATAGGGCTCAATGGCACTCTGCAGCTCCAACCCGGCCCAAGGAAAGTCTCCCATAGGGCTCAATGGCACTCTGCAGCTCCAACCCGGCCCAAGGAAAGTCTCCCATAGGGCTCAATGGCACTCTGCAGCTCCAACCCGGCCCAAGGAAAGTCTCCCATAGGGCTCAATGGCACTCTGCAGCTCCAACCCGGCCCAAGGAAAGCCTCCCATAGGGCTCAATGGAACTCTGCAGCTCCAACCCTGCCCAAGGAAAGTCTCCCATAGGGCTCAATGGCACTCTGCAGCTCCAACCCGGCCCAAGGAAAGCCTCCCATAGGGCTCAATGGCACTCTGCAGCTCCAACCCGGCCCAAGGAAAGTCTCCCATAGGGCTCAATGGCACTCTGCAGCTCCAACCCGGCCCAAGGAAAGTCTCCCATAGGGCTTAATGGCACTCTGCAGCTCCAACCCGGCCCAAGGAAAGTCTCCCATAGGGCTCAATGGCACTCTGCAGCTCCAACCCGGCCCAAGGAAAGTCTCCCATAGGGCTCAATGGCACTCTGCAGCTCCAACCCGGCCCAAGGAAAGTCTCCCATAGGGCTCAATGGCACTCTGCAGCTCCAACCCGGCCCAAGGAAAGTCTCCCATAGGGCTCAATGGCACTCTGCAGCTCCAACCCGGCCCAAGGAAAGTCTCCCATAGGGCTCAATGGCACTCTGCAGCTCCAACCCGGCCCAAGGAAAGTCTCCCATAGGGCTCAATGGCACTCTGCAGCTCCAACCTGGCCCAAGGAAAGTCACGATACCGAAGCTTGAATGAATCCGAAACTTTCGTACTCGTTGCGACAATATGATTTTGTTGCATAATTTTTGCCGCACAGTACAATAAAGTCACGCAAAATAAAGAAAGAAATCGCTGAAAATACGCAAGGTATGAAAACTTGGGGAAAAAAAAATTGTATTTGGCCCGATTGTACTTTAATAAATAGGCCCCTAAGTCTCACATTAGCTTTAGGTCAGTCTATGTCTGGCCCATCTTTAGCCTCCCCAAACAAAAAAGTCACCCTTCGCCTATGGGTGAGCTAATTAAAATGTGTGAGCTACAATATGTAGGGGCTATAGAATATAGAAATCTGCTCTTAAAGTTACCAGGAGTGATTTTGCCATCTCTGGTAATTGCTTTATGGCAGCAGCGACCCTGATGCTAAAGATGTTAAAAACTAAAATTTTTTTTAGAACTTCACTCATCATGTTACCATATATTGCCTGTGTTGAGTCAAACACAGGCAATATATGGATATGCTAGGTATCAAGCAGGTTACCAGGAGACAGGAACAAGGAATCTTGAGCACAGAACTTTACTAGGAACTCAAGGTACAGGAACACGGATTACCAAGAACTCAGGAACAGCACTTTGCATAACAAGGTTACAAGGAACAACACAGGATACAGATTCAGGAACAACCCACAAATGAACAAGATAAACAAAATGATCCAACAAGGACCAAACAGGGGAGGGACCTTTTAAAGGGAACAAAATGAATAATTGTCAACACCTGGCAAAAGGCAGGAGAATAAGGCAACAAGAACTCCCAGAAATAATAATGGCACAAAAAGAACTAAGGCTAATGCCACACGTAGCACGTTCTTGGCCAGCCGGAAAACACTTGCCAGGAATATGCCCCTACACTTGAAAATCCTCCTACCTTTGCCTGCACCTGAAAGCATTGAATATGCTCGGGTGCAGGCACATGTAGCTGATATCCGCTGTTTTTTTTATCTTGTGTTTTTTTGGTGGATATCAGCTAAATGTGCCTGTACCCCATCATGTTCAATGCTTTTGTGTGCAGGCACAGGTAGAAGGATTTTAAAGTGTAGGGGGCATCTTCTCTGTAATAAGATAATAGATTGAGAAAGAGAACCTAAGTTATATCCCACTGATAGGTCCTGAATCAGTATACAATTAGTCAACAAATTGACTCCTCTGATGAAGCACCCAATGGTGCAAAACACGTTAGGAGAGTGGGCACCATGAGGCACTGGGATGTACCTTTCCATTGTTTAGTATAGTATGCTTTTTGAATTGTTTGTTTAAATTTTGAGCCAATAAATGGTTGTTTATTTCACTGAATAATTTGTTGACTAATGGCATATTCTCTGTAAGCATTTTTCAGCTTGCCAAGAAAACGCTACATGTGGCGTTAGCCTAAGACTCCTGTGGCTGAGAGGTACCTGCACAGCCACTGAACAGGCCATGCAGGGTTCAAGTTCCAATAGTTCCTTACAAAGACCAGGTTTTAAGTTTCTGGCTGATGTCTTGAGGTGATTGTTCAGAATTTATACATAACCTTCCTCATGACAACATGTATTTTCTAATGTGCACCCTTTCCAGGGCAAGAGGACTAAGGTGTGCAAGAGCCCCTTAGTGCTCATTTGGAAAGCAATTCGACTGTGCTACGCTAACTGCCAGATGAAGAATTTGGAACGAAAATGATACTCTTCTAGTGTACAGTATTTATGCCATTGTATAATCCCATATAGAAACACTGCCGGTAAGTACTAAAGGCTCTCCCTCAGCTTGTATGAGGCACTTTATTCACACCCAAACCAAGGGCACAACTATATGCTGAGATATCTGGGCTACTTTTGTTTAAAAATCTATCACAACTGGAGTTCATTCCTGTTCAACAGAATTGGCTGTAATTTTTGATTCGCAGTTATCTTATATATAAAATATTTGTAAGTGAGTCAGTAGGTTTACTGACACTAATACACCTATTACAAAGTCACAGGCTATAGGGTAAAAGCAGCCTTCCTTCCTTACTCTTCTCAGGATATAAAGAATCTCCCAAAACCCTTGATGAAATCAATCCATACACAAAAAGAATTCCAAGCTTGCAGCTATAAGAGAGCATTCGGAGTAATATTGTGCAGTATTCAAAATTCAATTATACACCCAGCATGTCTGAAATGAGCGTAAAAGTGTGTATTTTGTTCTCCACTTGTACAGTTACAGCAGGCAATAGGTTTTTGGACAGATCCCAAAATGCACACTCAGACAGATAATTAAGGTGGGTACTTACAGACCCCTCAAAGTTAACAGCATTCAGAATTCCCAAAATTTGCTTCCTCCTTCAAAGCCATTCACTAAAATATATGAAAAGTGGGGGTGCGCCCAAATAGTGTAAAATCATTTTATTTCAAGTTATAAAAAATATATATTGCACTTACAAGATTTCCATTTTCCAAGGCACTCTGATTCTCTGAGGGTACAGATGGATCTACAAGCCAGCGTTCCCCTCTTCCTCGAGTCCCTTCCATCAAGGGATGATAATGTCACACTAATACTGATACTAATACCCCTACAGAGCACTTTTTATTCCCATTTATACGTACAATAAATTTATAGTGCTAAACTTTGTGGGATTGTTATAACAGTTTCTTCACATTTATGTCCGGATCACTGTGCAATGAATGCTCAATATGGTAAATAATTCTAAATGTAACTATTTCCCATTATGATTATTTATTTTCCTTATTGTGCCTCTTATTTACTCTAGTTTAAATATTGTTGTAGATCAAATATTAGTCTTTTCTTTTTCTTCAGCTGAGTTACGGCGCCATGGACCCTGGGTTTAATGACCGAACCCTGTTCCCATCTGTTTATCGAACTGTTCCTAATGAGTATTTAAAGTTTGAAGCCATTGTACAACTGCTGATCCACTTTAAATGGACGTGGGTCGGGATCGTATCATCAGACGATATTAGAAACCATAAAGCTAGTTTGGAACTGATTAAAGAGATGAAGAATCAGGGAATTTGTGTTGAATATCATATTGTGATTCCAGTTTCTATAAATAATATGAATGCATATGAAAACATTAAATTAATTGACCAATTATCTGCTACAGTTGTTATCTTATACTGCACCCTACTCCTGATAATGCATCTGATTATATTGTGGGACATAGGTATATTAAGAATGACGGGTAAAGTTTTCGTAGTTTCAGTTGCTCTTAATGCTTTTGATGATTCTATTTATATGCAATCCTTTATAACACTGAATGGCTCATTGCTTATATCGGTTCACAAAGGGGAGATCCCTGGTTTTGATAACTATTTGTCTCATAAAGACTGGGGAAGGATGCCCGACAAACACTTTGTAGAGAATTTTAAGACATATCTTAAATGTTTCATTGTTCATTCAAATAATAGCCACTGCTTATTGTCCCACAACTGGAAAAATTCTAATTATATAACGTCTGTTATTTACAACACGGTTCATATACTGGCACAAGCTTTACATCAGATGCATTTAGACAGAGCGCTGTTTAATCATGGATCAAAAGATTTAACAGAAGAATCAAAATACAAGGTGAATCCTTTCCGTGCGAGATGAATAATTTTTTTATATTTGGTAGTCACCATTAAAATGTAATAAAAATCAAAAAATACTGACAATCAGCATAATTGTTACTGTATATTTAATATCATTTTGGGAACTTGACAAAGTCATATTTGTCTAATGACAAATTGATATCCTAATGACTTTAGTTATATGTCCACGAGGGGCTTATGAACTCAACTGTTACATTTCTGGGTTTTTTTTCTAATGTTCCTATTTATAAAGAAAATTGCCATTTCTTTCAATGTATATGTTAAGAAAACGTGATTTCCATTACTGAAAGATCTAATTAAAAAGGTTTTCTTACAATTAAACTAATTGTTAAACTGACCTCACCATCCAACCCTCAACTAAAACCTCCAACTTTAAAGAAGAGGGAAAGGTTAAAACTAAGAAAACTTATGTTTTTTTTTAGGTTTGTGTAAATACAGCCATAAACACCTAGGGGCTGATTTACTAACCCACGAATCCGACCCGAATTGGAAAAGTTCCGACTTGAAAACGAACATTTTGCGACTTTTTCGTATGTTTTGCGATTTTTTCGGATTCTTTACGAATTTTTCGTTACCAATACGATTTTTGCGTAAAAACGCGAGTTTTTCGTATCCATTACGAAAGTTGCGTAAAAAGTTGCGCATTTTTCGTAGCGTTAAAACTTACGCGAAAAATGCGCAACTTTTCGCGTAAGTTTTAACGTTACGAAAAATGCGCAACTTTTTACGCAACTTTCGTAATGGATACGAAAACTCGCGTTTTTACACAAAAATCGTATTGGTAACGAAAAATTCGTAAAGAATCCGAAAAAATCGCAAAACATACGAAAAAATCGCAAAATACCGATCATTACGAAAAAAACGCAATCGGACTCCATTCGACCCGTTCGTGGGTAAGTAAATCAGCCCCTTACAGTAATGCTGCTTCCAGTTCTCTGTCAAAACTCGAAGTTTACTTCTATTGTGTAAAAATGGTTCTCTGTATCAGACTTCCTTCTCTCAGCTCAGACTTCCAGGGCATGGGCTTGAGCCTGCTCAGCTTGCTCTCCTCTCCCCCTTCCTTCTCCCTCCTCCCCTCCCTGCTATAATCTAAGTCCAGAGTTACCAGGCAGCAGCCTGTAGGCAGGAAAGTGATGTCAGACAAAGCCAATATGGCAGCTGCTATCTTAAACACACAGAGAGAGCTTCTAGGGATATTTACTCAGGTATGTTCTACAAAATAAATATAGCATTTCTACACTATTGTGGCTAATCTATTGCCAATAAACTGCCTTAGTAGCTTTCCTTTTATGTACTTTGCCAAACGCTCTCTATAAATGAGTCCCCATGTTTCTGCTATTCAATCAATAGCACAAAAAAATCTTTCAAAAGATTCATGAAATGGCAAAAGATTATTTTTTTGTCGCCCATTTTGCGAAAAAAATTAATGTCAAAACGGGAATGGGAATGACTGATATGACAGTGCTGCAGGACTGTTGGACTACTGCAGGGTGCGTTAACTGGGAATGTCTTTTTCTGTAGCTGAACCGTTACCTGAAAAATGCTTATCTAAAATCATTCTCTGATGAAATATTCTTTAATGAACAAGGATCTGTTGCTGGGAAATTTGATATTCTCAACTTTATTGAATCAAAAAGACAAATGACAAAAGTTCCTGTTGGCAGTTTTGTGCAGTCTGCCTCTCTAAAGCTGTTCATCAATGAAAGCACCATTGTATGGCGTCCATATTTCAATAAGGTAAACTTTTCCTTGCTATACATCTCCTACTGCTATAGAAACAGTTCCAACTCACCTGTGAACACAAAAAGTAAGTTTTAATAAAGATACTATCATTTGTTTGTGCTTTATTCATACCCTTCACAATAGCAGTTTTCAAGAGAAAGCCTTTTCTCTCACACAGACAGAGTAATTATTGGGAAAACTTGAAAGTGCCTACACACTGATGCATTAATGGGCCATTACGGATTCTTTTTTGTAAAGCATCTAACTCATAGGATTTATGCATGAACAGATTTTATATAAGAAGAAAGGGTTAATCCAATATGGTGGCCAAAAAGATACATCAATCTCAAATTTAGAGCTTAGGGAACACTTTAATGCAAATGCAGTAGCACCCAATACACTACGGGGCCCATTTACTAAGATCCAATTTTTTTCTGGGGATAAAACACAATATAGTATAAATTTGGAGTAACCAAAATAATTTCTAAAGTTCTAAAACGTCACGAAAATGCTTTAATCGTTAATATCGAAAATATTGCAATTGTGTTCCGAAAGTCGTGATATTTTCGTGCCAAAAAGTTCGTTATGCCACAAAAACTTTTCAGGCTTTGATGCCTTCCATGTCTGGCTTTGGAAGCCTTCCATAGGACTCAATGGCACGCGACAGATCAAACCTGGTGAAAAGATAGTCCCGAGGGAAGTGTAACCAAAGCACTAATGAATTCTGAAATGTTGGTATTCTTTGCGCAAAGTATGTTTTTTTGTGGAAATGTAATGAATGGAATTTTAATGAAAAGTTAGAAAAAATACGAAATTATCTCAAAATTGTTTAGTAAATGGGCCCCTTAGAGATGATCGTTATTTAAATAGAAAAAGGTCAGTGGGATCATTTAGATTTTCTTTAATTTGAATCAATAACTGTCATTCCTCTTATTGTAGAAATAGTTATATACTGTAGGTTAAAGCAAACCTAACTTTAGTAAAGTATCTTGTACAACATGGTACCTAAGCTCATGCTCATCTTCACTTAAAACTAATTATGATTTTGTATGCTATATTGGGAGATCATTTTTGAAGAATTCATCTTTTGTTACTTAAGAGTCTATTTCTGAGGTCCAATTACAGAACCATACATTTATATGTCATTATGTTTCTGCAGACTCCAGTCTCTCTGTGTAATGACATTTGTCCTACTGGCTACTGAAAAGCTCTTGAGAAGGGAAAATTCCCTTGTTGCTATGACTGCATTCGCTGTTCTGAGGGTGAGATAGCCAGCTCTCCGGGTAAGCCTTTACTAACTGATATTGCACATCCTTGTCTTAAGGGATCATTTATGTCCACAGACACAGCTGATAATGTGCGCACTTCCCCACAGTGAGCGGCATCTAAAATCACTTTCATTAAAATGAACTTTACACACATCAGTATAGTTGCACTCAGTTGCCAATCGGTCCTTCTGCTTTTCATTCAGCACTGCTATGTAGTGATGAGCAATTTTTTTCACCAGGCATGGATTTGCAGCGAATTTCTCCATTTCACAATTTTGCATAGTTTCACACATTTTTCGGCGAAGCCATATGAACAGATTCGCTCATCACTACTGCTGTGACTTTTGACACACAACGCTGTGTGTACCCTGGGGCTACTGTTTTCTCCTGATCAGATGGTAGCTCCAGGGTTCCCTTAGTGCCCTGTGTCAGTCATTGGGCACAAACATCACTCGCATGCAAAGCACTGTAAATTATGCCAGACATAATGGTGTAATTGTGCCTATTTTGAAATGTAGTGCACCCACAGTTCCATCCATTTTGTGATTGCATCAGAAATTGGACTTTGGTCACTGTGTAATGGGTCAGTGGACCATTAAATATTTTCACTCGATTTTCATTAAAGAGTATTTTGTCATATATACGGTGTTTAGGATTACACTATCACTATTAAGGCAAATCTCTTTGGTAGAACAAGGTGTTTCCTAAATTCCATGTAGAATTACCAAATTCAACATCAGGACCACTCTTAAATACCAAAAACAACTTTGGTACTAAGCCACTTTGTAGTCTGCCATCTGCAATTCACTCAGGATATAGCTGAACCCAGAATGATCCATGCAAGTATATTTCAAGAATATAAGTGTAGACTCCTGTCTTAAACAAATTGGTATAAGTAGTTATAACAGTAAGGGCAGTGACACACAGGGCGCTTTATTGCCTGTGGGAATTCTCCTCTCCCATAGGAGATACATCTCCATGAAATTCCTGCCTCTTTGTATTAATTAGAATTGCCACATTTAAAACACTTTATATGTTGCAGTCCTTAGTATCCAGGCAAAAGCGCCCCCACCATTTTTAGGCAATAAAGAGCATGGTCTGTCATAGGCATTAACAGGCCCGGATTTGTGGAGAGGCCACAAAGGCCCGGGCCTAGGGCGGCAAAAACCTGGGGGCGGCATGCCGCACTAAAATCTTTTAAAATTTTCGTTCACATACGGAGCAATGGGGACTTCTCCCCACTGCTCCATATGCAACTTTGGCCTACCGCGCATGCGTGCGCGCAACCTTACCCCCCGCTCTTCGCACATTGCGCATGTGCATGCAACCCTCCTCTTCGCGCATGCACACTCGGGGGGGAGGGGGCGTGCGACTGGGGGCGGCCTAGGGGCGGCCGGTTTAGAAATCCGGCCCTGGGCATTAAAAGCAATTACATACCACCCATGCCACCATTTAGTCTTTATTTGGCTCTTCTTCATGGGAGAGGAAGAAAAATCACTATTTAGGAGAAAAAATCACTATTTAACAATTATGCATGAAACCTGAGAAATTTACTTGGTGTTATAAGACTAAATTGCATAACAGAGTTCAGATTTACATCGCAGATTTAAAATTATTTCATTTTTAACTACTTATTAAAAGATGCAGAACATTGTCTCCAATGCCCAGAAGATCACTGGTCCGATCCAAGTAGGGATTTTTGTCTCAGAAAAGCTGTGGACTTCCTCTCCTATGGGAACTGCTTGGGAATGGTATTAGCAACTGCCGCCCTTCTCTTCTCTGTATGCACCGGTGCAGTCCTGTGGCTCTTTATAAAGAACAGGAGCAGCCAAATTGTGAAAGCCAATAATCGGAACCTCAGCTACATCCTTCTTGTTTCTCTCTTCTTGTCCTTCTGCTGCTGTTTCTTGTTTATTGGGCGCCCTGTGCCCATAACCTGCATCCTGAGACAAACTGCATTTTTGTTCTTATATACTGTCGCCATTTCTTCTTTACTTGGAAAAACATTGACTGTTGTAATTGTATTTCATGCCACAAAACCTGGGACCAGGTTAAGGAAATTTGTGGGATCTAGGGTTTCTATTTCTCTTGTACTACTTTGTTCATTAGGCAAACTTGCCATTTGCAGCACTTGGCTGATATGGGCTACACCATTTGTGGCACTCGATACCAAGACAACACAAAAGACAATGACTCTCTGGTGCAATGAAGGTTCTATTGCTGCTTTCTATGTGGCAGTTGCTTACACAGCTGCATTAGCTCTTCTTAGTTTTATTGTTGCCTTTATGGCAAGAAAATTACCAGACAGATATAATGAGGCACAGCACATCACCTTCAGCATGCTGGTGTTCTTTAGTGTCTGGGCCTCCTTCATCCCAACATATCTGAGCACCAAAGGCAAATACATGGTGGCTGTGGAGATATTCGCCATCCTTGCCTCTACTGCTGGATTATTGTCCTGTGTATTTGTCCCTAAATGCTATATTATACTCTTAAACCCTAAACAAATCACCACAAAGACTAATATATTGATATTATGATTATCAAGACTTTAAAAAAAAATTGTGTGTTTTTTTTTTTGTTTGCACCAAAGTAAAAGACATTTCTGAGGGTATTTTATTTTTAATAGGACCAACACAATAGTGTATATAACACATTTCAAACCACAATATAAGTGTGTGATCAACTGAGTGCTGTAACCAGCAGTAACAAACAGGAGATTATTTAAAGAATAGCATTATCTAATATCCAATTCAATATCTAATATAATCTAATTATTTGTTAATCGATTGAGTTCCCTCAATAAGATGCAATAAAGTTAAATAACAGTTGAAATATATATATAACTTTGCATGTATCACTATCCTGGTAGTGATATATATTAACAGTAGTGTGAGCAATGGTGGCCCTGTTAGGTAACAGCAGATCTGAGCCTCCACTTATTGTGGGAGAGCAGATATGTAAATCTCTACTCACTATAGGATTATCCATCACAATTTTCTTTATTGAGATATAATAGAACACAAATGAATTCCTAGCAGATGTAATTGAACAGTCAGTCTATTAACAGAGGAATCAGTACAGATATACAACACTTTCTAAATCTTTGTTTATTTCCACTTCTGGAAAAAGATTTAGAGCTCTAAATAAAAAAAAATACAATATCAATACATATATCAATGCTTTTCTTACCAGTTTCTATAAAAATCTCCAATTCCAATTTAAGCATCCTATCTCCCACATAGCATTTGATACTAAGAAAATACATCCTAAATACATATTCTGCCGAATGTAAAATGGGTAAATATGTCTTTGTATGGCAAAGCACCAAACAGCAAAGGTAAGCTAAAGCAATTTTTATGAAGTTTCTAAAAATCGGCACAAAGCTTGCCTTTTACTCCAATTTTTTCCCCTATATTTCTTAACGTAGCAACACAAACCATTCTAAATATGAATGCCAGGGGTCTACTGAATAGTTTCATGCCCAATATACATATATTTACCAAACTATGTGGCATACAAAGGCACCAAAATGAAAATAGTGCATATGAATTTTCATGTCTGCCACGTTGGCTGCTGTAATATAAGCATCCGGTATGTGTATTATGTGCCATAAGACCCCCTAACAGTACAAAGACCATATACAATTTACAAACCATATATTTTCTGAAAGTACACATTCTGATGAAACCAAAAAAGTCCATCTTTCTACTGCAAGCTACCAAACTACAAAGCTAAGCTAAATGTAGCGGTTTTTATGAAATTTCTGAAAATTGTCACAAAGCTTGAATTTTACCCCATTATGTATCCGTATTAACATATCAATATAAAAAACTCTAAATATGAATGCCAGGGGTCTACTGAACAGTTTGATGCCCAATATGCATAGATTTACCAAACTATGTGTCATGTAGATGTACTCAAATTGATATAGAGCAGACACAATTTCCATGGGCAAAAACAAGTAACAAAGAACAATGCGGAATGCAATCACAGTCTGAATATTTTGGCTTGGCCAAATTAGTTTTAAGGACAAAATCACGCAAATAACACCTATGCAGAACTGAAAATGCAATAAAATGCAAATACGCTATCCATAATGGCAATAAAATAATTTTTTTAGGCAAAACCCCCAAAAAACAATTCAATAATTAAATAGTAAAAATTATTTTACAAAAAAAAGTTTACTAAACATAAATAAATCACGAATGAGGGGAGTTATTTTCTAAAACAAATTTTTTTTGGGAATAATAATGAAAAAATTCTAGGTCTGGTGAAAACCCACTTGTAAATCTCAAAATTATCTAGAAGTAAGAAAAAATCCAACTTTATCTCATAATTGCTTAGTAAATGTGCCCCTAAGTTAAGGATCACTGGACTTTGCCAGAAGTTCTCCTTGAAAAAAAGCAGTTTTGATTTTGAGCTGCAAGGTGAAGCAGACACACTAGGTAAAAGTTTATTTTGAACTTTTTATGCCTTCTTATATGGCCAGGATTTATGAGCAAGCTTTCCATGCCCTTACCACAGCCCACATTACACTTTACTTATTTATGTGTGTAATATCAACAGGTGTACTGATCTATTCAGAATTGCCCTGACTGCATTCCTTGTTCTGAGGATAATATATCCAGCTCTCTGGGCAAGACTTTACTTGTATTTGCTAATGCAATATAAAATATACTTAGGGCACATACCCTTAACCCTTTTACTGCCAGCTGTTTTGGTCAAAGCGGAACTTGTATTGCCAGACAGTTTTTGAACATTTTGCACTGTTTCACTTTAGGGGCCTTTCCTCGGGGGGACTTTTAGTTTACCCAGGAAAACAATATATCGTTTTTTTCAGAACAACCTAAGCTTTCAAAATATAGTAGAATTTTTGTGTAATTCCAATTCTGTAACAAGATATAGGCTTCTAAAGGTCTAAAAATGCAAAAAAAAATCTAATTTTCCATAATATAAACACACATACTAGAAACAAAAATTATTTTATGCACGAATATACAACTGATTTGGAAAGTCCCATGTCTTCTGAACATGCCAATACCAAATATATATAGTTTTATGGAGATTTGTCACTTGTATAGGTCAAAAACTCCCAGCAGTACATTACCAAATTTCCAAAGCACTGCTCAAGAAAGCTGCATACTTTCATTTCAAGGACAAAATTTCCACTAACAGAAGGTTTATCCCAGAAAATTGTACATTTTTGGAAAAAACAGATTCTGGGGAATACAGAATAGGCACAACTGTCTGTCTACTCCAAACTATCAAGTCGCAATGCTTTCCTAAAGTTATTGGTTTTTATCAAAATTTGTGATTTTTTAAAAAAATTACTTCAAAGCTTCCAGTCTATAGTATCTTATCTCCTACAGGTCATAAAGTAACCAAATAAAGAACCCTAAATATGAACGCCAGGGGTCCACTGAACAGTTTGATGCCCAATATGTATAGGCTTACCTAAGTATGTGGCATGTAGGGGCCCCAATGTGAACATACCCCCATATGATCTATCATTTGTCATTTCAGCTCCTGCAAAATCAACACATTTATATCATTATATGTGGGATAAAGCTAGTAAAAAGTACACTCATCCCAGAAAGTCATATATTTTTGGAAAGTACATAACCCCCCGAATCTAAAATGGGTACCCATGTTTTTCTACTCCAAAGTACCAAGCCACAAAGCTTTCCTAAAGCTGGCAATTTTGATGACATTTCCAAAAATCCCCTCAAAACTTCCACTTTGCAGCATCTTATCTCCCACATAGCATTAGGTACCAAGATAAAAAAAACCTAAATTTGAATGCCAGGGGTTCACTGAACAGTTTGATGTCCAATATGTATAGGTTTACCTAAGTATGTGGCATGTAGGGGCCCCAATGTGAACATACCCCCATATGATCTATCATTTCTCTCATTTCAGCTCCTGCAAAATCAACACATTTACATCATTATATGTGGGGTAAAGCTAGTAAAAAGTACACTCACCCCAGAAAGTCATATATTTTTGGAAAGTACACAACCCCCCGAATCTAAAATGGGTACCCATATCTATCTACTCTAAAGTACCAAGCTGCAAAGCTTTCCTAAAGCTGACAATTTTGATGACATTTCCAAAAATCCCTTCAAAGCTTCCAGTTTCCAGCACCTTCTCTCCCACATAGTATTAGGTACCAAGATAAAAAAACCCTAAATTTGAACGCCAGGGGTCCACTGAACAGTTTGATGTCCAATATGTATAGGTTTACCTAAGTATGTGGCATGTAGGGGCCCCAATGTGAACATACCCCCATATGATCTATCATTTCTGTCATTTCAGCTCCTGCAAAATCAACAAATTTACATCATTATATGTGGGATAAAGCTAGTAAAAAGTAGACTCACCCCAGAAAGTCATATATTTTTGGAAAGTACACATTCCCCTGAATTCAAAATGGGTACCCATGTCTATCTACTCCAAAGTACCAAGCTGCAAAGCTTTCCTAAAGCTGGCAATTTTGATGACATTTCCAAAAATCCCTTCAAAGCTTCCAGTTTCCAGCACCTTCTCTCCCACATAGTATTAGGTACCAAGATAAAACACCCTAAATTTGAACGCCAGGGGTCCACTGAACAGTTTGATGTCCAATATGTATAGGTTTACCTAAGTATGTGGCATGTAGGGGCCCCAATGTGAACATACCCCCATATAATCTATCTACCTTTCTGAAGAGTTACATAGTGCCATTGTGATTGGATTAGTGGAAGAGTATATATGCTGAGGACTTCCCATACCAGTCAGTTGAACTGAAGAAGCTGCTCGGATGAGTAGTGAAACGTCTTCAATGATTACTAAACAAGTCCAGTTGCTTCAAATTTATTTATACTAGATATACCATGACCTGGATGAATGAAAATCTTCATAGACATATAATCTATCATTTCTCTCATTTCAGCTCCTGCAAAATCAACACATTTACATCATTATATGTGGGGTAAAGCTAGTAAAAAGTACACTCACCCCAGAAAGTCATATATTTTTGGAAAGTACACATTCCCCTGAATTCAAAATGGGTACCCATGTCTATCTACTCCAAAGTACCAAGCTGCAAAGCTTTCCTAAAGCTGGCAATTTTGATGACATTTCCAAAAATCCCTTCAAAGGAGACATTTCATATCACCTTCATATTCAGTTATATGATTCATCTTTCTTCAATCTATGTAATCTTGCAGAAATATACGATTTGAATGCATTTTACCTGCTAAAATCGTTTTTATATCAGAGCTGCAGAGAGATCTTCACTCCTCTGAAGCTAAACTGAAATGAGAGATGGGAGTGTCTCTTCATTCTCCCACAGGAAATGGTCACAGCACTGACTGACAGGCTGAACTCTGCTGTAGCAGGGAAACCCCTCCCACCTCCCTGCCTGTGTATCTGTTACCAGTCTGCACATAGCTGTCCTGTGCTGCTGCCTGATCTTTACAAGTTGCAGGGAGTTGTTGCAGGAGAAAATGCAAAAAAAACCCAGCTTAGGTATCAAAGTACAAGTTGCAGGGAGTTGTTGCAGGGGAAAATACCAAAAAAACCCAGCTTAGGTATCAAAGTACAAGTTGCAGGGAGTTGTTGCAGGAGAAAATGCAAAAAAACCCAGCTTAGGTATCAAAGTACAAGTTGCAGGGAGTTGTTGCAGGAGAAAATACCAAAAAAACCCAGCTTAGGTATCAAAGTACAAGTTGCAGGGAGTTGTTGCAGGAGAAAATACCCCAAAAAAACCCAGCTTAGGTGTCAAAGTACAAGTTGCAGGGAGTTGTTGCAGGAGAAAATACCAAAAAAAACCCAGTTTAGGTGTCAAAATACAGGTTGCAGGGAGTTGTTGCAGGAGAAAATACCAAAAAAACAGCCAGTTTAGGTGTCAAAGTACAAGTTGCAGGGAGTTGTTGCAGGAAAAAATACCAAAAAAACCCAGTTTAGGTGTCAAAGTACAAGTTGCAGGGAGTTGTTGCAGGAAAAAATACAAAAAAAAACCAGTTTAGGTATCAAAGTCCACGTTTTAGGGAGTTGTTGCAGGGGAAAATACCAAAAAAACCCAGTTTAGGTATCAAAGTACAAGTTGCAGGGAGTTGTTGCAGGAGAAAATACCAAAAAAAGCCAGTTTAGGTGTCAAAGTACAAGTTGCAGGGAGTTGTTGCAGGGGAAAATACCAAAAAAAGCCAGTTTAGGTATCAAAGTACAAGTTGCAGGGAGTTGTTGCAGGAGAAAATACCAAAAAAGCCAGTTTAGGTGTCAAAGTACAAGTTGCAGGGAGTTGTTGCAGGAGAAAATACCAAAAAAAGCCAGTTTAGGTGTCAAAGTACAAGTTGCAGGGAGTTGTTGCAGGAGAAAATACCAAAAAAAGCCAGTTTAGGTGTCAAAGTACAAGTTGCAGGGAGTTGTTGCAGGAGAAAATACCAAAAAAGCCAGTTTAGGTGTCAAAGTACAAGTTGCAGGGAGTTGTTGCAGGAGAAAATACAAAAAAAAGCCAGTTTAGGTGTCAAAGTACAAGTTGCAGGGAGTTGTTGCAGGAGAAAATACCAAAAAAACCCCAGTTTAGGTGTCAAAATACAGGTTGCAGGGAGTTGTTGCAGGAGAAAATACCAAAAAAATAGCCAGTTTAGGTGTCAAAGTACAAGTTGCAGGGAGTTGTTGCAGGAAAAAATACCAAAAAAACCCAGTTTAGGTGTCAAAGTACAAGTTGCAGGGAGTTGTTGCAGGAGAAAATACCAAAAAAAACCAGTTTAGGTATCAAAGTCCACGTTTTAGGGAGTTGTTGCAGGGGAAAATACCAAAAAAAACCAGTTTAGGTATCAAAGTACAAGTTGCAGGAGAAAATACCAAAAAAAAGCCAGTTTAGGTGTCAAAGTACAAGTTGCAGGGAGTTGTTGCAGGAGAAAATACCAAAAAAAAGCCAGTTTAGGTGTCAAAGTACAAGTTGCAGGGAGTTGTTGCAGGAGAAAATACCAAAAAAAAAGCCAGTTTAGGTATCAAAGTACAAGTTGCAGGGAGTTGTTGCAGGAGAAAATACCAAAAAAAAGCCAGTTTAGGTGTCAAAGTACAAGTTGCAGGGAGTTGTTGCAGGAGAAAATACCAAAAAAAAGCCAGTTTAGGTGTCAAAGTACAAGTTGCAGGGAGTTGTTGCAGGAGAAAATACCAAAAAAAGCCAGTTTAGGTGTCAAAGTACAAGTTGCAGGGAGTTGTTGCAGGGGAAAATACCAAAAAAACCCAGTTTAGGTATCAAAGTACAAGTTGCAGGGAGTTGTTGCAGGAGAAAATACCAAAAAAAGCCAGTTTAGGTGTCAAAGTACAAGTTGCAGGGAGTTGTTGCAGGAGAAAATACCAAAAAAAGCCAGTTTAGGTGTCAAAGTACAAGTTGCAGGGAGTTGTTGCAGGGGAAAATACCAAAAAAAGCCAGTTTAGGTGTCAAAGTACAAGTTGCAGGGAGTTGTTGCAGGAGAAAATACCAAAAAAAGCCAGTTAAGTTATCAAAGTACAAGTTGCAGGGAGTTGTTGCAGGGGAAAATACCAAAAAAAAGCCAGTTTAGGTGTCAAAGTACAAGTTGCAGGGAGTTGTTGCAGGGGAAAATACCAAAAAAAGCCAGTTTAGGTGTCAAATTACAAGTTGCAGGGAGTTGTTGCAGGGGAAAATACCAAAAAAAGCCAGTTTAGGTGTCAAAGTACAAGTTGCAGGGAGTTGTTGCAGGGGAAAATACCAAAAAAAAGCCAGTTTAGGTGTCAAAGTACAAGTTGCAGGGAGTTGTTGCAGGGGAAAATACCAAAAAAAACCAGTTAAGTTATCAAAGTACAAGTTGCAGGGAGTTGTTGCAGGAGAAAATACCAAAAAAACCCAGTTTAGGTGTCAAAGTACAAGTTGCAGGGAGTTGCATGTAAAAAAAAAACATTTCTTTTCATTAGGTACAGTCTATAGAATAATCAGATTTGACTCCTTTAGTATGAAAAACGTTTTTTTTTTATTTGGCAAAATATTATTTTCAATAAAGAGAGTGAAGATGCTTACAGACTTAGCAGGATGAGTCACAGACGCAGCTAACTGAACGGCTCTTGTCAGGAGGGCTGAGCGGGGCCGGGAGCAGCACAAGAGAGCAGGACCCCAGCGTGACTGATGTGGGCGGGGAAATGACATCACCAAAGTCCCCGCCCACGTCTCACGCCCACTCTCACTGGCTGCAGCATTTCAATGGGAAAGAAGCTGGGGCCGGCGGCCCTAGCTGAAGACAGAGACTTTCTTCTGGCCGGAAGCCCTGTGGATGGGAGGGGCTGCAGCGTTTCAGCAAGGATTTAACAGCCTTCTTGAAGAGTAGGTAGAAAATAAACTTTATTGTATTCAATTTTACTGTGTTAGCTGCTTTTTAAGATAAAGTGAAAAATTATTGTATATGTCTCCTTTCAAAGCTTCCAGTTTCCAGCACCTTCTCTCCCACATAGTATTAGGTACCAAGATAAAACACCCTAAATTTGAACGCCAGGGGTCCACTGAACAGTTTGATGTCCAATATGTATAGGTTTATCTAAGTATGTGGCATGTAGGGGCCCCAATGTGAACATACCCCCATATGATCTGTCAATTCTGTCATTTCAGCTCCGGCAAAATCAACACATTTACATCATTATATGTGGGATACCCATGTCTTTCTACTCCAAAGTACTAAGCCGCAAAGCATTTCTAAAATTAGCAATTTTGATGACATTTCCAAAAATCCCCTCAAAGCTTCCACTTTGCAGCATCTTATCTCCCACATAGCATTAGGTTCCAAGATAAAACACCCTAAATTTGAATGCCAGGGGTCCACTGAACAGTTTGATGCCCAATATGTATAGGTTTACCTAAGCATGTGGCATGTAGGGGCCCCCAATGGGAACATACCCCCATATGATGTGTCATTTCAAAAAATCAACACATTTACATCCTTTATGTGGGATAATGCTACAAAAAAGTACGCTCACCCCAGAAAGCCATATATTTTTGGAAAGTACACTTTCCCCCGAATCTAAAATGGGTACCCGTGTCTTTCTACTCCAAAGTACCAAGCCGCAAAGCATTTCTAAAATTAGCAATTTTGATGACATTTCCAAAAATCCGCTCAAAGTTTCCACTTTGCAGCATCTTATCTCCCACATAGCATTAGGTACCAAGATAAAACACCCTAAATATGAACACCAGGGGTCCACTGAACAGTTTGATGCCCAATATGTATAGGTTTACCTAAGCATGTGGCATGTAGGGGCCCCCAATGGGAAAATACCCCCATATGATGTGTCATTTCAAAAAATCAACACAGTTACATCCTTTATGTGGGATAATGCTACAAAAAAGTACGCTCACCCCAGAAAGCCATATATTTTTGGAAATTACACTTTCCTCCGAATCTAAAATGGGTACCCGTGTCTTTCTACTCCAAAGTACCAAGCCGCAAAGCTTTCCTAAGTTTGCCGATTTTTACAATATTTCAGAAGTTTGCCGCAATTATCTCACACAATTTCTTGCGTACAAAGGCAAATCACCCCAAATAGAAACACCAGAGGCCTACTGAACAGTTTGATGCCCAATAGGCATAGATATACCAAAGTCTGTGGTATGTACTGACCCCAAAATGAAAATAGCGCATATGGATTTCTTGCCTGCAACCCCAGCTTTTGCACACAGAGCCCCCTGTCAGCGTATTATGTGCAGTAAAACCCCCAAATTATACAGAAAAATCCAGAAAACCATATATATTTGGAAAGTACACATTCTGACAAATCCAACAAGGGTAAAGAGTCCTTTCTACACCAAAGTACCAATCTGCAAAGCTTTCCTAAAGTTAGTGGTTTTTCTGACTTTTTAGAAAATCGCCTAAAAATGTTGAAGTTAGCTGCATTTATCTCACACAATATCTTGCGTACAAAGGGAAATCACCCCAAATAGGAACACCTAAGGTCTACTGAACAGTTTGATGCCCAATATGCAAAGATATACCAAAGTCTGCGGTATGTACTGACCCCAAAATGAAAATATCGCATATGGATTTCTCGCCTGCCAACTCAGCTTTTGCACACAGAGCCCCCTGACAGCGTATTATGTGCAGTAACACTCCCAAACTATACAGAAAAATCCAGAAAACCATATATTTTTGGAAAGTACACATTCTGACAAATCCAACAAGGCTAAAGAGTCCTTTCTACACCAAAGTACCAATCTGCAAAGCTTTCCTGAAGTTAGTGGTTTTTATGACATTTCAGAAAATCGCCTAAAAATGTTGAAGTTAGCTGCATTTATCTCACACAAAGGCAAGTCACCCCAAATAGGAACACCAGAGGCCTACTGAACAGTTTGATGCCCAATATGCATAGATATACCAAAGTCTGTGGTATGTACTGACCCCAAAATGAAAATAGCGCATAAGGATTTCTCGCCTGCCAACTCAGCTTTTGCACACAGAGCCCCCTGTCAGCGTATTATGTGCAGTAACCCCCCCTAACTATACAGAGACCCCCCACAAAACCTAATATTTTTGGAAAGTACACATTGCGATGAATTCAAAATAGGTAAAGTTATTTTTGTACACCAAAGTTACACCTGGCAAAGCTACGCTAAAAACAGATCAGGAACACTTATACAGGGATAAAAATGCAATAAAACCACAAAAATTGTGCAAATCAGTGAAACAACAAAATAAGTCACATGACAGTGTAATTAGTGGTCAGAATATCTGATCCAATAGTCACGCTGTCAAAATAAACAGTTTTCAAGGAAAATAAACTAAAAACAAGCAGTATAATGAAAAAAAATAAATAAATAAATAATACAAAAAAAGTTTGCGTATACACGTGTGTACATATGTAAAAGTAGTGTAACAATGTGTAAGTGTGTATATGAGTGTATATAAGTGTATATTAGTGTGTAAAATGAAAAAAAAAACAAAAAATAAACAAAAAAAAGTGCTAAATTATGTGCTGTATGTAGGTATAAATGTGTGTAAATGAGTGTAAGTGTGTAAATACAATAAATAAAAACACACTTACCTGTCCAGAAGATCCGGATCGCATGGCTGGCCCTCCTGCAGTAGTCCCGGTGAGTGGGCGGCTCTTTGGGGGGGGACAGGAAGCAGGAAGCGGGTGCAAGCAGCAGACGCGATGCGATCGAGTCTGCTGCTTGGGGGGGGCAGGGCCGACATGACAGCCCCCCTGGCTGTAAAACTCTCTGTAAAACTCTCTCTCTCATGACAGCCCCCCTGGCAGGGAAAGGGTTAATATATTTCTGTTGCTGGAGAAAAATCTGCTCTTGATTAACAGGAATTAGATATTTAGGAATATAATATAACCACAGAGTATTTAACAGGGTCAAACTGGACCAGAGGTATCCTGGAAAATAACCAGGTAAGCCCACCTAGCTAGGCATGCTCTTTGGGCTATCCAACCCCATCCGCAATCAGGGCCGTCCACGGGGGGGGGGGGATGTGTGAGGGAAGCCAGTGGCAAATTTGCAAAGTAGAGGAGTTAGCAACTGGGGTGGGAGACCCCTAAGGTGGCCTCAACAGTTGGCCATGGACACCCCAGTCCAACATTTAGGAACCAAAGGAAAATACATGGTGGCTGTGGAGATATTAGCGATCCTATCCTCTACTGCTGGATTATTGTCTTTTGTACTTGTTCCTTTTGTTTTAAAATACAAGGTAGATTAGAATGATCAAACAAAGCCAATCATATTGTCCAGTTTATATTTTACAAAATCTATTTTTATTTGTGCTTGCACTAAAGAAGAACACATTTCTGATGGTATTTTATGTTTAATAGGACCAATATGATAGGAAAACGCATACTGTCCATAAACAAGTGTGTGATCAGTGTGATGAGTGACTAGACCTGCAACATTTTCCATTTATTCTCCATGAACCAATGAGGTGCAGTACAACTAAATAAAGGTTGAAAAAAATTGGCATCTGTTCTTGGTGTCCTTTTAGTTTGAATTTTCTTGCCAAGGCACAGCGCAACAATGTCACATGTTCACACATTGCCTTGGGAGCCCAGGCAAGCTTATCATTGGAGTTTTCACTGGAAAGGAGAAAGTCATTGGGAAAGGACATAAGATAAACACAAAGTAATGGCAAACTTTCTGTGGAGGAATGAGAGTCATTATAATGGCAAAACTCCACACATGAGAGGAGAGAAGGCTGGACCAGTCATCTTAACACCTCAAGAACGGCTCCAAGGATTGATTAACCAGCTCAGCAACTACATTAGACTGAGGGTAACAGGCAGAAGAAAACTAAAGGCTGATCCCAAGTGATTTACAGACTCATTACCAAAATGTCCAAAAGAACACAATTTAAATTAGAAATCAATGGAGGTATGGCTTTATAAAGAATTGAGAAAGTTCAACTGCAGGTGGGAATTTACAGAACAAAATATGCCATCTTGGTAAAGTCATCTATTACCACCCTTATAGCTGCCTTACCCCAGAAATGAGGCAGATAATAATAAAATCCAAGGCTGGGTGGGTCCAAAGATGAGAGGGGACAGGGAATGGCTACAAGAGGACACACTGAAAGGAGTTAGTGGCTTAGTTAGTGGTTACAAGCACAATTATTACTGGAGGCAACAACAGGGGTCATTTACTTAAATGGGTCCCATCTGATTCTCACTCGTTTTATTACTGTTATATTTTATATGGCCCTCTAGTTCTTACTGTGCTACAATTCCCACCTACAATATTCCATAGACTGGGGGTAAAGTTACAAGTAACACACAGCAGTATCTGACAGCGCACAGACTGTCTTTACCTGATCTATAAACTGAGCTCTAATGGTTCCTGTCATGTTGGAGCAGTAAAGGGTTAAGTTTTCAATTAAAGTCTGTTTGGAATCCATATTTGAGGGAAACCCCTCACAGTAGGGGGTAATTCACAAATACCTCCTAAAAGACACTGAAGACGGACTGGCTAGGGGACTGTAGGTGTGAAAAGCCAGACAGGGCCAAATTAATCAACAATGCAACTAAATTATCATACCTGTGCTACAGTGGGGGTCTATCTCTTCTTAGCAGATTCCTAGCTAATATTTCTTTAGGCCCATAAAATAAATATCTTTTACTAAAGATAAAAATCATGGCACCCAGTCATTAGCTTGTAGCTAGGGCTCCCACAGACTCCAAACACTCCCGTGTTATGATGATCCATCGCGGGATTATCCAATATTCAGATAAAACCAGAATAATATATGTTAGGCCTGGTTTGTTTGGTGTCTATGAAAAGAGAATTCCATTTCCCACATAATGCTCATAGTTCCGTAATTTCATTGTATACCCATAAGTATTTAAGGCTAGCTGGAAAATAAAAATGTCACCAGAACAGCCAGTTACCAAATGGTGACCTGCCCTCACCTGGTGAACCTTTATGCCTTAAGCGGAGCGTGTATGTTAAATGGGTTTTAACCCCTTGCTAGTTATAAGGAAAGTGTGTCTGCTTAACCCTTTGTTTGCTTGTGGGAAAATTGTGTGTTGTCTGTAGACTAACTTGCATTGTCTGCTGGAGTGTCTGCTAGAGTGCTTAGATAGAAAGTCTAGGGTGATTTGCCTCTGTGAAGCGTCAGTGTGCAATAGAACAACTAGACTTGGGTGCTGGCAGCCTTTAAAACGCAGTGGTGGCAGTAATTAAGTTTAGGTGGGTTGGGGCTGTTTGTGGTTGATTGCATGAGTTAGCGAGAAACTGTGTAGTTAATTTGTTAACCCTTACAGCCGCCCGCCTGGTCACGTATGTCTGTGGTGGTGTTTGTGACAGTTCCTAATACAGAAACATGGTGATACAGTGATCATATAGTGATAAGCGAATTTCCACATTTTGGCATTGGCGAATTGTTTTGCAAAACTTCAATGAAAATTCCAGTGGAAAAATTTGTTGCACGTCAAAAAAAGTCACAGTTGTGGTCGCGTCAGAATTGGGTGTGGTTGTGTGGCAATGGGTGCGGGCGACAAAAATAATACGTTGTTGACAAAAAAAATACGCGGGTGTCAATAAAGTTGCGTGACAAATGCAGATTTTTCACTGTTTCATGAATTGTCTTGTTGTCTTGCAAATTTTATGGCGAAGCAAAATGAGACAGATTCACTCATCACTAACTACGATCATCCCCCCCCCCCAAAAAATACATATGCAATTTTTACACACCAACCCTTGACATAACATACATCTACGTAAATGTTATGTTATAGCCTTTTGTACAGAATATGCACTATTGTAGTTTTTACTTTCTAAATGTATGTGTTTTTCCACTTTGAAATAAATAGAAGAGCTATTTTTTTTAATTATATTCTTCTAATTCAACCTTTTCCCAAAAAAGATTTTCAAGTTAAGACATAGAACATCTAAAAGTAACTATGAATAAACACACAGAATATATATAAGGAGCTTTTATGTAAGAGCTTCACATTGCTTGCTGTAAGGGCCGGCTGTACTGTGTTGCTGGGAATGAAATCTCTATGGATTGTTCCTGCAATACATCATATTTAACACAAAATGCTGTGCTCTTGCACTAAGATTGCCGCCTACATTATGGCTGTTCTGCTGCTGACATTATTGTTGTTCGTAGAGGTCATTTCTGCTTCTCCAGGAGAATCTATGAGCAAAGCACCAACCTGTGCGATAAGGAGAAAACTTCATGCTCATGCATCTCCCATACGTTATTCTCTTGATGGAGACATCATTATAGGGGGCATCTTCAACATGTTCTTGATGAACACAGTTTCTTTCGATAAAGATAGTATATATACCATTAACACACTTCCAGACTTCCCAGGCTGCATTCTGTAAGTGCTATACCATTCATGCATTACGGTTATCAGAAGGTGTGTGGTGGCTGCTCTGTTATTGAACTTTTATGTAAGAAACACAATGAGTTGGTGCAGATGTTGGGAGTAGGGAACATAATACACATATTCTTACATACTCTAATCTACTGACCACATTGCCTTTTACCCGGTTTGCTTTGGATAAAACACTTAATAAATTACACAATACATTGAAGCAGCATCGACAAGCATTTTTAGAGGAACACGGTCTTAATAATTACAGAGCCACAGTTTCTAGTTCATTAAAGGACAATAAAGAAAAAATAAAGGAATCATTTCCATGTTCCCCAATAATAGCAGTGCAGCCAGCGGCTAGTTGGAGATTTATGTAAGAGAGATGTATGTGGAGATTTCTACAAGGGTAGAAACAGCACAAACGTTGTGGTTAAAGAAGGAATATGATAATTACTTACAAACTCTGTTTAGTATGAATGGTATATATTATAGATGGTATATTTTTCCCTGCAGAGCAACCATTGAATACATGCAACATACACTGGCCTTTATCTATGCTATTGAGGAGATCAATTCTAATAAAAACATTTTGCCCAATGTGAGTCTGGGCTACATAATGTATGATGCCTGTTCTAATGAGGTTATTGCTCTAGACCGAATATTCAGGATTCTGTCAGAAATAAATGAAGCCATACCAAATTACAGTTGTCAGAAAAGACACAAGCCTGTAGCTGTTATTGGCCACTCATTGTCTTCTACAACCTACACAATTGCTCAGATAACTCAGCTGTATGGATACTCACAGGTATTATATTATAAGTTTGCCACCAACAGTTTCCATATAACATATGCCGCCCATACATATATATCTTATTAATGAAACAGAATAGATATGATCATTAACAAAAGGAGAGCGAAGTTACATTTGCTGGTAAATGGAACATTTTCTAATTGGACCAGTGTGGTTAGTGGAGTACCGCAGGGGTCAGTCCTTGGTCCTTTGCTGTTTAACTTGTTTATTAATGACCTGGAGGTGGGCATAGACAGTACTGTTTCTAATTTTGCTGATGACACAAAATTGTGCAAAACTATAAGTTCCATGCAGGATGCTGCCGCTTTGCAGAGCGATTTGACAAAATTGGAAAACTGGGCAGCAAAGTGGAAAATGAGGTTCAAAGTGAACAAGTTATGCCCTTTGGTAAAAATAAAATAAATGCAAGTTATACACTAAATGGTAGTGAGTTCGGGGGCTAAATAAAAGTTAGTGTCGAGGTTGGTAAGAAAAAACATGCTTTTAAAGCATTCAAGTTAGCTGGGACAGCAGAAACTTTCATCAGGTACAAGGAAGCAAATAAAGCAGCAAAAAAGCTATCAGGCAAGCTAAAATAGAGATGGAAAGGGATATTGCAGC
This sequence comes from Xenopus tropicalis, assembly GCF_000004195.4. Classification (NCBI taxonomy): domain Eukaryota; kingdom Metazoa; phylum Chordata; class Amphibia; order Anura; family Pipidae; genus Xenopus; species Xenopus tropicalis. The sequence goes on along the minus strand of NC_030684.2, from coordinate 123,257,114 downwards.
TAGGAGTAAAAAGAATCCAAAATTATTTTTTAATTATGTGAATAGTAAAAAAATGAGCAAGAAGGGGCGGGAACCTTATTATCACGGGGGGGTAAGTTGGTTTATGAGAACGGGGAAAAAGCAGAAAGTTTGAACTCTTATTTTTCATCTGTCTATACATCTGAGGAGCCAGATAATGAAGGCTTCCCTTTTAATATGCCCAGTTCTAGTAATTTAGCTACTGACGCATGGGTCACTCGGGAGGAAATTCAAAAGAGACTTGAACATGTAAAGGTAAACAAAGGTCCAGGACCGGATGGGATTCATCCCAGGGTATTAAATGAGCTGAGCGCTGTGATTGCCAAACCTCTTCACTTAATTTTTCTTGATTCATTGATGTCTGGCACCCTGCAAACTATAGGCCTGTTAGTCTGGCATCAGTTGAAGGTAAGCTTTTGGAAGGGTAAATTAGGGATAGGGTACTTGAATACATTGCAGTTCACAATACTATAATTTTGGGCCAGCAGGGTTTTATGCGTAACAGATCTTGCCAGACTAATTTAGTCGCCTTTTATGAGTGTGAGTGTATAGATAGGTCAGTATGGGTCTGTATGTGAGTGGATAGATAGGTCAGTGTGGGTCTGTATGTGAGTGGATAGATAGGTCAGTATGGGTCTGTATGTGAGTGGATAGATAGGTCAGTGTGGGTCTGTATGTGAGTGGATAGATAGGTCAGTATGGGTCTGTATGTGAGTGGATAGATAGGTCAGTGTGGGTCTGTATGTGAGTGTATAGATAGGTCAGTATGGGTCTGTATGTGAGTGTATAGATAGATCAGTATGGGTCTGTATGTGAGTGGATAGATAGGTCAGTGTGGGTCTGTATGTGAGTGGATAGATAGGTCAGTATGGGTCTGTATGTGAGTGGATAGATAGGTCAGTGTGGGTCTGTATGTGAGTGGATAGATAGGTCAGTATGGGTCTGTATGTGAGTGGATAGATATATCAGTATGGGTCTGTATGTGAGTGGATAGATAGGTCAGTATGGGTCTGTATGTGAGTGTATAGATAGATCAGTATGGGTCTGTATGTGAGTGGATAGATAGGTCAGTATGGGTCTGTATGTGAGTGGATAGATAGGTCAGTATGGGTCTGTATGTGAGTGTATAGATAGATCAGTATGGGTCTGTATGTGAGTGGATAGATAGGTCAGTATGGGTCTGTATGTGAGTGGATAGATAGGTCAGTATGGGTCTGTATGTGAGTGTATAGATAGATCAGTATGGGTCTGTATGTGAGTGGATAGATATATCAGTATGGGTCTGTATGTGAGTGGGTAGATAGGTCAGTATGGGTCTGTATGTGAGTGTATAGATATATCAGTATGGGTCTGTATGTGAGTGGATAGATATATCAGTATGGGTCTGTATGTGAGTGGATAGATAGGTCAGTATGGGTCTGTATGTGAGTGTATAGATAGATCAGTATGGGTCTGTATGTGAGTGGATAGATATATCAGTATGGGTCTGTATGTGAGTGGATAGATATATCAGTATGGGTCTGTATGTGAGTGGATAGATAGGTCAGTGTGGGTCTGTATGTGAGTGGATAGATAGATCAGTATGGGTCTGTATGTGAGTGGATAGATATATCAGTATGGGTCTGTATGTGAGTGGATAGATAGGTCAGTATGGGTCTGTATGTGAGTGTATAGATAGATCAGTATGGGTCTGTATGTGAGTGGATAGATAGGTCAGTGTGGGTCTGTATGTGAGTGGATAGATAGGTCAGTATGGGTCTGTATGTGAGTGGATAGATAGGTCAGTATGGGTCTGTATGTTAGTGGATAGATAGGTCAGTATGGGTCTGTATGTGAGTGGATAGGTCAGTATGGGTCTGTATGTGAGTGGATAGATAGGTCAGTGTGGGTCTGTATGTGAGTGGATAGATAGATCAGTATGGGTCTGTATGTGAGTGGATAGATAGGTCAGTGTGGGTCTGTATGTGAGTGGATAGATAGGTCAGTATGGGTCTGTATGTGAGTGGATAGATAGGTCAGTATGGGTCTGTATGTGAGTGTATAGATAGATCAGTATGGGTCTGTATGTGAGTGGATAGATATATCAGTATGGGTCTGTATGTGAGTGGATAGATATATCAGTATGGGTCTGTATGTGAGTGGATAGATAGGTCAGTGTGGGTCTGTATGTGAGTGGATAGATAGATCAGTATGGGTCTGTATGTGAGTGGATAGATATATCAGTATGGGTCTGTATGTGAGTGGATAGATAGGTCAGTATGGGTCTGTATGTGAGTGTATAGATAGATCAGTATGGGTCTGTATGTGAGTGGATAGATAGGTCAGTGTGGGTCTGTATGTGAGTGGATAGATAGGTCAGTATGGGTCTGTATGTGAGTGGATAGATAGGTCAGTATGGGTCTGTATGTTAGTGGATAGATAGGTCAGTATGGGTCTGTATGTGAGTGGATAGGTCAGTATGGGTCTGTATGTGAGTGGATAGATAGGTCAGTGTGGGTCTGTATGTGAGTGGATAGATAGATCAGTATGGGTCTGTATGTGAGTGGATAGATAGGTCAGTATGGGTCTGTATGTGAGTGTATAGATAGGTCAGTGTGGGTCTGTATGTGAGTGTATAGATAGGTCAGTGTGGGTCTGTATGTGAGTGGATAGATAGGTCAGTATGGGTCTGTATGTGAGTGGATAGATAGGTCAGTATGGGTCTGTATGTGAGTGGATAGATAGGTCAGTATGGGTCTGTATGTGAGTGGATAGATAGGTCAGTGTGGGTCTGTATGTGAGGGGATAGATAGGTCAGTATGGGTCTGTATGTGAGTGTATAGATAGGTCAGTATGGGTCTGTATTAGAGATGTAGCGAACTGTTCGCCGGAGAACTAATTCGCACGAAAATCGGGTGTTCGCAAGTTCGCAAGTTCGCGAACTTTTAGCGATGTTCGCAATTTGGGTTCGCCTTAGCTGGAGCCAAATTTTGACCTCTCACCCCAGAGCCAGCAGATACATGGCAGCCAATCAGGCAGCTCTCCCTCCTGGACCACCCCCGGACCACTCCCTTCCATATATAAACCGAAGTCCAGCAGCCATTTTACATTCTGCCTGTGTGTGCTTGATGAGTTAGCATAGGGAGAGAGCTGTGCAGGGGTTTGAGGGACAGTTTAGGTAGCTTTGCTGACTAGTAATCTACTTTCTACTGCTCTGTATGTAGCTGCTGGGGACAGCTGTCCTGCTGATCTCATCTGCTGTAACCCAATAGTCCTTGTAAGGACTGCTTTTATTTTCTGATTACTGTTACTCTTCTTTTCATTGTGTACTGCAGCTCCGTCTGTGTGTGTTGGAGACAGGTGTGCTGCTCATAGTAGTGCACCAGCACCAACCACACATTCACATCATTTTTTTTAATTTGTGTTTTTTTACTTTGCTACTGTAATTTATAGAGCCCAGTGCTATTAGTCTAGCTGTGGGGGACTGGTGTGCTGCTCCTAGTAGTTCACCCCCAGCACCAACCAGATATCACTTTTTTTTTTAATATTTTTTTTTTATTTAACTTACTGTTCTTAAATGTGTCCAGTGCTGTTTGCTGTTATTCATAGTAGTGCACCAAACACGTTACACATAGTAGTGACATTGCATTGCAATAAAATCACCTGAGCGATGTTTTTCCACCAGCAATAATATATTCCGTATGTAGTGTGATTTCTGCCCTTTACAGCACAAAACGCAATGCTGTGTCAACAACGTATTTTTCAGAGAAGTTTTTGCCCTTGATCCCCCTCCTGCATGCCACTGTCCAGGTCGTGGCACCCTTTAAACAACTTTAAAATCAGTTTTCTGGCCAGAAATGGCTTTTCTAGGTTTTAAAGTTCGCCTTCCCATTGAAGTCTATGGGGTTCGCAAAGTTCGCAAAAGTTCGCACTTTTTGCAGGAAGTTCGCGAACGGGTTCGCGAACTTTTTTTGTGAGGTTCGCTACATCTCTAGTCTGTATGTGAGTTTATAGATAGGTCAGTATGGGTCTGTATGTGAGTGGATAGATAGGTCAGTATGGGTCTGTATGTGAGTGGATAGATAGGTCAGTGTGGGTCTGTATGTGAGTGGATAGATAGGTCAGTATGGGTCTGTATGTGAGTGGATAGATAGGTCAGTGTGGGTCTGTATGTGAGTGGATAGATAGGTCAGTGTGGGTCTGTATGTTAGTGGATAGATAGGTCAGTGTGGGTCTGTATGTGAGTGGATAGATAGGTCAGTGTGGGTCTGTATGTGAGTGGATAGATAGGTCAGTGTGGGTCTGTATGTGAGTGGATAGATAGGTCAGTGTGGGTCTGTATGTGAGTGGATAGATAGGTCAGTGTGGGTCTGTATGTGAGTGGATAGATAGGTCAGTATGGGTCTGTATGTGAGTGGATAGATAGGTCAGTATGGGTCTGTATGTGAGTGGATAGATAGGTCAGTGTGGGTCTGTATGTGAGTGGATAGATAGGTCAGTGTGGGTCTGTATGTGAGTGGATAGATAGGTCAGTATGGGTCTGTATGTGAGTGGATAGATAGGTCAGTATGGGTCTGTATGTGAGTGGATAGATAGGTCAGTATGGGTCTGTATGTGAGTGGATAGATAGGTCAGTATGGGTCTGTATGTGAGTGGATAGATAGGTCAGTATGGGTCTGTATGTGAGTGTATAGATAGGTCAGTATGGGTCTGTATGTGAGTGGATAGATAGGTCAGTGTGGGTCTGTATGTGAGTGGATAGATAGGTCAGTGTGGGTCTGTATGTGAGTGGATAGATAGGTCAGTAGAGGTTGTGGGTGCTGGGTTTACTTGGAAGGGTTGCACTTGATGGTCTTTTTTCAACCCTATGTAACTTTGTAACTATGGTGAAATTACATGTAAGGACAGGGCCTATCATGAGAGTTTAACGTGGTGCTAGTCTCTTTACATTTACAGCAACAATCCCTGATGACTTTAGTTGTGCAGACATATAAAGGGGTAATATATAAAAGTAATTTATTAAAGATCAGAGAAAATGTGCAAAAGGCAGGAGAATAAGGCAACAAGAACTCCCAGAAATAATAATGGCACAACAGGATCTAAGGCTAATGCCACACGTAGCATATTCTCTGCAAGCCATAAAACGCTTGCCAAGAAATGCCCCCACTCGTGAAAATCCTCCTACCTGTGCCTGCACCCGAAAGCACTGAAAACACTCGGGCTTGCCGCTATAAGAGAGCATTTGGAGTAATATTGTGCAGTATTTAAAATTCAATTGTACACCCAAGCTGTCTGAAATGAGAGTAAAAGTGTGCATTTTGTTCTCCACTTGTATTGTTACAGTAGGCAATAGGTTTTTGGACAGATCCCAAAATGCACACTCCAACATATAAGTAATGTGGGTACTTACAGACCCGTCAAAGTTAACAGCATTCACAATTCCCAAAATTTGCTTCCTCCTTCAAAGCCATTCATTAAAATATATGAAAAGTGGAGGTGCGCCCAAATAGTGTAAAATCATTTTGTTTCAAGTTATAAAAAAAATACAGTATATTGCACTTACACGATTTCCATTTTCCAAGGCACTCAATAAAAGCATTCAGGATTCCCTGAGGGTACAGATGTATCTAAAAGCCAGCGTTCCTCTCTTCCTCCAGTCCCTGCCCTGGTCCTTGATGATAATGTCACACTAATACTGATACTAATACTAATACCCCCATAGAGCACTTTTTATTCCCATTTATAAAAAACTTTGTGGGATTGTTACATATTTATGTCTGGATCACTGTGCAATGAATGCTCAATTAAATAATTCTAAATGTAACTATTTCCCATTATGATTATTTATTATCCTTAGTGTGCCTCTTATTTACTCTAATTTAAATAATGTCGTAGATCAAATATTAGTCTTTTTTTTTTTCAGCTGAGTTACGGCGCCATGGACCCTGTGTTTAATGACCGCACCCTGTTCCCATCTGTTTATCGAACTGTTCCTAATGAATATTTAAAGTTTGAAGTCATTGTGCAACTGCTGATCCACTTTAAATGGAAGTGGGTCGGGATCATATCATCAGATGATATCAGCAACCATAAAGCTAGTTTGGAACTGATTAAAGAGATGAAGAATTGGGGAATTTGTGTTGAATATCATATTGTGATTCCAGTTTTTTTAAATAATATTATTATAAATAAAAACATTAAATTAATTGAACAATCAACTTCCACAGTTGTTATCTTATACGTCACCCTACTTCTAATAACACATATTGCTTTATTGCGGGACAGAAGTAAATCAATTGTGATGGGAAAAGTCTTTGTAGTTTCAGTTGCCCTTAATGCTATTGATGATTCTATTTATTTGCAATCCCTTCTAACACTGAATGGCTCATTGCTTATATCGGTTCACAATGGGGAGATCCCTGGTTTTGATAACTATTTGTCTCATAAAGACTGGGGAAGGATGCCAGACAAAAATTTTGTAGAGAATTTCAAGATGTTTCTTAAAGAAAAATTCTGGGAAAATTCTAATTATAATTATAAAACATATTTTATTTACAACACGGTTCATATACTGGCACAAGCTTTACATCAGATGCATTTAGACAGAGCGCTGTTTAATCATGGATCAAAGGACTTAACAGAGGAATCAAAATACAAGGTAAATCCTTTCAGTGCGAGATGAATATGGTTTTTTGATTTGGTAGTCACCATTAAAATGTTATAAAAATCAAAGAATACTGACAATCAGCATAATTGTTACTGTATATTTAATATCATTTTGGGAACTTGACAAAGTCATATTTGTCTAATGACACATTGATATGCTACTGACTTTAGCTATATGTCCACGAGGGGCTAATGAACTCAACTGTTACATTCATGTTTTTTTTCTAATGTTCCTATTTTTTTTTTTTATTTCAATATATTTTTTATTTCAATATAAGCATAAAACATACAGGCTACTATACAGATATCGTAGTGTGTACAAAAAGAGCGAGGTCGTAATGTAATGGAGCTTTATGATAAGATAAAGATTGCGAAAGTCAATTAGTAAGTAGTCTGAAGGCATACCATAGGGGGCCAAAGGGGTTCCCTTGTGGGGCCACTCTAGGTCCCTTTCTTTGTATTTTTGTATAAAGCAGGATAACTATAACTATGTACAATGGACAGGTTATATTGCTTTGGGATTTGTTGAGGGGGTGCTGGCCAATCTGAAGTTTTATTGCTTTTCTGTGGTCAATGTCCATGGTGGGTTTTGTTTTATATTTAGGGTTACAATGAGAGGAGGGAGGTAGGGAAGGCTGCTCCATGTCTGTAAACAAGCCATGGCTCCCAAATTTTAATGAATTGTTTGTGCAAATCAGATAGGATACTAGACATTTTCTCCATAGCCATGATTCCATCAACTTTATTTTTGAGAGCTTCGAAGGGAATTTGTTTTGTTTTCCAAGCTTTTGCAGTTTTATGTTTAGCTACCGTCATGATAACTGTAAAAAGTTACAATTGTTTCACTGTAAGATAACAAGATAGTGGTTGGATGTTTAGGGAATGAGATCCCAAAAATGGAGTGAACCATGGTAAATACTCTTATCCAGAATCTCTGAGCTTTAGGGCAAGACCACCATATATGGAACATCGAACCAGATTGATCGCATCCCCGGAAATATCTTGGGTCGGCTGTGGGCAAAAATTTTGCTGTCCGAGCTGGAACAAGATACCACCTAAGGAGCACTTTATAATTCGCCTCCAGAAGGGAGACATTGCGTGAAAAGCCTTTAACCGTTAGCCATATAGATTCCCATTCCTCCTGTATCTGTTTGCCATGCAGTAACGTATGAAAGGTTTTTAGCTACTTTGTCTGGAAAAAAGGCACTATACAATAGGGAGACCGATTTCCTATGTTTGGGGTTCAAGCACCAGTTCTCAAAAAAGGTCTCTGATTTGTCTAGTTGGCTATGTAAACTCCATTGAGAATAGGCGAAGTGTAAGACCTGTCTCGTACGAAACCATTCGGATAGGGGAACCTTATAGGTATCTAAAAAAGTTTGCAGTAGGAAGGGACCAGATCTGGTTAACAGGTGCCCGATTGCCCATTTTTTGTTGAGTGTCCACCATGTGAATAGATTGGGGTTAAGACCTGGGGAAAACTTGGGGTTACCCAAAAATGGGGCAGCTGGGGTATGAGCCGAACTAAGAGATAAAGATTTAGCTGTAGAGTCTCAGATTTTCAGTGTTAATCATAAGCAAGGGCTGCATGAAGGAGGCCTAGATGCTTTCGAGCTCCATATCAGGCACGCTGGGGAAATCTATTTGGGCATGCAGTGGGGGATCTGGGCCCATTGTGCTGCTTTGTAGTAATGAAGTAAATTTGTTAGGCCTAGTCCTCCCTTTGCTCGGGGGCAGTAGAGTGTACTCTTGTTGACTCTTGGAGGCTTCTTGTTACATATGAACTTTATGACTTGGGATTCATATTTCTACAAGTCTGCTTTCGGGATGGGGATAGGAAAAGTGCGAAATAGATAAGGCAGCTTTGGCAGTAGTGTCATTTTGAGTTTATGCGACCTATCCAAGAGATATTGTGTGTACTTACTCCACCCCTCCAAGGATTTGAACATTGCCGGATAGTTGAATTTATATAAAGAGTTGTATGATTTGGTTAACTTTACCCCTGGTATAGAGATATAGTGGGGCTGCCAGTGGAAATCAAAATTAAGTTTTAGAAGTTTCACAGCGTGTTCTGGTAAATTAATATTGAGAGCCTCAGTTTTGTTATGGTTAATGTATAAGCCTGAGATAGTTCCAAAAGCCTGTAGAATGTTATATAAGTTTGGGAGTGAAGTTAGAGGTCTGGAGACTATAAAGGTCAGGTCGTCTGCTAAGAGGTTAACTTTGTGGTGGGTTTCTCCCGCTTTAAGGCCTGTGATATTTGGATTGGCTCTAAGTGCTACTGCTAGGGCCTCGATAGCTAAGTCGAACAATATTGGTGAAAGGGGGCATCCCTGTCTGGTCCCACGGCTTATAGGGAAGGTGGAAAAGGAGAAGCCTAATATGTTCACTAGAGCTGTGGGAGCTCTGTATAATGCTTTAATCCATGAGATCAAGTTAATCCCAAAGCCCCATTTGTTTAGCATATAATATAGGTAGTCCCATGATAGGGAATCAAAGGCTTTCCTAATGTCCAGTTTAAGGAGCATGGATGGTATGTGAGATTGATTGGCATAGTAGGCTAGCAAGGTGAGACGTCTAATTGCATCAGATGCTTGTCTCCTGGGTATAAACCCCACTAATGTTCCTATTTATAAAGAAAATTGACATTTCTTTCAATGTATATTTTGAGAAAACATGTAAGTCGCCGGCAGGATGGCAGACGCGGCGGGGCGATTTCAGGAAATCGCCGAAAAAGATTCGCGAGTCTTTTTCGGCGATTTGCGCGAAATCGCGCCGCCGCGTCTGCCATCCCGCCGGCGACTTACATGTTCGCCGGTGGGATGGCAGGGGTAGGCAACTCGGGGAGATTAGTCGCCCGCGAACAGGGAGTTTTGTCGCGGGCGACTAATCTGGCCCGTGTGCCAGAGCCCTTAGAAGCTTTCCTTTTATGTACTTTGCCAAAAGCCCTCGTGTTTCTGCTATTCAATCAATAACACAAAAAAAACTTTCAAAAGATTGGCGAAACAGCAAAAGATTTTTTTTTGTCACCCATTTCGGGAAAAAATCCACCAATGGCAAAACAGGAATGGGAATGACTGATATGACAGTGCTGCAGGACTGTTGGGCTACTGCAGGGTGCGTTAAGTGGGAATGTCTTAAAACTACTGCTTTGGATATGTACTGTATATATTAATATATAAAAAGTTCACAGTTGTTCTTTCTGTAGCTGAACCATTACCTGAAAAAGGTTCATCTGAAATCATTCTCTGATGAAATATTCTTTAATGAACAAGGATCTGTTAGTGGGAAATTTGATATTTTCAACTTTATTGAATCAAAACAACTATTGACAAAAGTTCCTGTTGGCAGTTTTGTGCCATTTGCCGCTCTAAAGCTGTTCATCAATGAAAGCGCCATTGTATGGAATCCATATTTCAATAAGGTAAACTTTTCCATGCTATACCTCTCCTACTGCTATAGAAACAGTTCCAACTCACCCGTGAGCACAAAAAGTAAGTTTTAACAAAGATACTATCATTTATTGGTGCTTTATTCATACCCTTCACAATAGAAGTTTTCAACAGAAAGCCTTTTCTCTCACACAGACAGAGCAATGATTGGGATAACTTGAATGTGCCTACGCACTGATGCATTAATGGGCCATTACGGATTCCTTTTTGTAAAGCATCTAACTCATTACATTTATGCATGAACAGATTTTATATAAGAAGAGAAAGAAGGGTTAATCCAATATGGTGGCCAAAAAGATACATCAATCTCAAATTTAGAGCTTAGGGAACATTTAATGCAAATGCAGTAGCACCCAATACACTACTGGGTCCATTTATCAAAGTCTGAATTTCAGACATTAAAAAGCATGATAGGAAAAATTCAGATTAAATCTGATAATTTCTAATGTTCGCTAATAGTGTGAAAATTTCTGATTGTGTTCGTGCGAAAATATCTTTCTGACTTTGAACCTTTAGTGCATGTTTTTGCAAGTCTCCCATAGGGCTCAATGGCACTCTGCAGCTCCAACCCGGCCCAAGGAAAGTCTCCCATAGGACTCAATGGCACTCTGCAGCTCCAACCCGGCCCAAGGAAAGTCTCCCATAGGACTCAATGGCACTCTGCAGCTCCAACCCGGCCCAAGGAAAGTCTCCCATAGGGCTCAATGGCACTCTGCAGCTCCAACCCGGCCCAAGGAAAGTCTCCCATAGGGCTCAATGGCACTCTGCAGCTCCAACCTGGCCCAAGGAAAGTCTCCCATAGGGCTCAATGGCACTCTGCAGCTCCAACCCGGCCCAAGGAAAGTCTCCCATAGGGCTCAATGGCACCCTGCAGCTCCAACCCGGCCCAAGGAAAGTCTCCCATAGGGCTCAATGGCACTCTGCAGCTCCAACCCGGCCCAAGGAAAGTCTCTCATAGGGCTCAATGGCACGCTGCAGCTCCAACCTGGCCCAAGGAAAGTCTCCCATAGGGCTCAATGGCACTCAGCAGCTCCAACCCGGCCCAAGGAAAACATCCCGTAGGGCTCAATGGCACTCTGCAGCTCCAACCCGGCCCAAGGAAAGTCTCCCATAGGGCTCAATGGCACTCTGCAGCTCCAACCTGGCCCAAGGAAAGTCTCCCATAGGGCTCAATGGCACTCTGCAGCTCCAACCCGGCCCAAGGAAAGTCTCCCATAGGGCTCAATGGCACTCTGCAGCTCCAACCCGGCCCAAGGAAAGTCTCTCATAGGGCTCAATGGCACGCTGCAGCTCCAACCCGGCCCAAGGAAAGTCTCCCATAGGGCTCAATGGCACTCAGCAGCTCCAACCCGGCCCAAGGAAAACATCCCGTAGGGCTCAATGGCACTCTGCAGCTCCAACCCGGCCCAAGGAAAGTCTCTCATAGGGCTCAATGGCACTCTGCAGCTCCAACCCGGCCCAAGGAAAGTCTCCCATAGGGCTCAATGGCACTCTGCAGCTCCAACCTGGCCCAAGGAAAGTCTCTCATAGGGCTCAATGGCACTCTGCAGCTCCAACCCGGCCCAAGGAAAGGCTCCCATAGGGCTCAATGGCACTCTGCAGCTCCAACCTGGCCCAAGGAAAGTCTCCCATAGGGCTCAATGGCACTCTGCAGCTCCAACCCGGCCCAAGGAAAGTCTCCCATAGGGCTCAATGGCACTCTGCAGCTCCAACCCGGCCCAAGGAAAGTCTCCCATAGGAATCAATGGCACTCTGCAGCTCCAACCCGGCCCAAGGAAAGTCTCCCATAGGGCTCAATGGCACTCTGCAGCTCCAACCCGGCCCAAGGAAAGTCTCCCATAGGACTCAATGGCACTCTGCAGCTCCAACCCGGCCCAAGGAAAGTCTCCCATAGGAATCAATGGCACTCTGCAACTCCAACCTGGCCCAAGGAAAATCACCATACCAAAGCTTGAATGAATAACAAAACCACAATAATTTCTGAAGTTCTAAAATGTCACTAAAATGCTTTAATTGTTCATACGAAAATATCGCAATTGTTTTCCGAAAGTCATGATATTTTCTTGGCGAAAAGCTGGTTATGCCACAAAAACCTTTCTGGCTTTGATGCCTTCCATTGGACTCAATGGCACTCGGCAGATCAAACCTGGTGAAAAGATAGTCCTGATGGAAGTGCAACCAACGCATTAACAAATACGAATGTTCGCATTCTTTGTGCAAAGCATGATTTTTTCATGGAAATGTAACAAAAAACTTGTGGAATTTTAACTAACTTTTCACATACATTCCAAAATGTTCTCTAAGTTAGAAAAAAAGTTCGAAAAAATATGAAATTATCTCAAAATTGTTTAGTAAATGGGCCCCTTAGTGATGACCGGCTATTTAAATAGAAAAAGGTCAGTGGGATAATTTTGATTTTCTTTCATTTGAATCAATAAATGTCATTCTTTGTTTTGTACAATAGTTATATACGTTAAAGCAAACCTAACTTTAGTAAAGTATCTTGTACAACATGTTACCTAAACTCATGCTCATCTTCACTTAAAACTAATTATGATTTTGTATGCTATATTGGGAGATCGTTTTTGAAGAATTCATCTTTTCTTACTTAAGAGTCTATTTCTGAGGTCCAATTACAGAACCATACATTTATATTTCATTATGTTTCTGTAGACTCCGGTCTCTCTGTGTAATGACATTTGTCCTACTGGCTACCGAAAAGCTCTTGAGAAGGGAAAATTCCCTTGTTGCTATGACTGCATTCGTTGTTCTGAGGGGGAGATAGCCAGCTCTCCGGGTAAGTCTTTGCACTTCTTCAAAGAGATAAAGATTCTTTAAAAAGATCCACAAAACAGCAAAAAATTTGCAAAATGGTGAAAATGTTTTGCATCAAAAAAAAATTGTGCTTGCCTCAAAAAAAAATTCTTGGGCATGGTATTTTTTTGATGCACGCGTCAAAAAATGACATGTGGCACTTTGTTTGATGCATCATATTTTTGACGCTCATGACAATTTTTTTTTTGACGCAGGCGATGATTTCTTGTTGCACGGCGAATTTTTCTGCCCATTTTTGTTGCCTGTTTCTCGAAACAATCTGCCAATGGTGAAATGTGGAAATTCGCCACGAATCCATGCCTGGCGAAAAATTTCACCCATCACTATGCATGAAGCTTGCTAACTGTAGAACTATGATTGGTATCAAGAAGACAAAACTGCATAACAGAGTTGAGATTTACATCCCAGATTTAAAATTGTTTCATTTTTAACTATTTAAAGATGCAGAACATTGTCTCCAATGCCCAGAAGATCACTGGTCCAATCCAAGTAGGGATTTTTGCCTCAGAAAAGCTGTGGACTTCCTCTCCTATGGGAACTGCTTGGGAATGGTATTAGCAACTGCCGCCCTTCTCTTCTCTGTATGCACCGGTGCAGTCCTGTGGCTCTTTATAAAGAACAGGAGCAGCCAAATTGTGAAAGCCAATAATCGGAACCTCAGCTACATCCTTCTTGTTTCTCTCTTCTTGTCCTTCTGCTGCTGTTTCTTGTTTATTGGGCGCCCTGTGCCCATAACCTGCATCCTGAGACAAACTGCATTTTTGTTCTTATATACTGTCGCCATTTCTTCTCTACTTGGAAAAACACTGACTGTTATTATTGCATTTCATGCCACAAAACCTGGGACCAGGTTAAGGAAATTTGTGGGATCTAGGGTTTCTATTTCTCTTGTACTACTTTGTTCATTAGGCAAACTTGCCATTTGCAGCACTTGGCTGATATGGGCTACACCATTTGTGGCACTCGGTACCAAGACAACACAACAGACAATGACTCTCTGGTGCAATGAAGGTTCTATTGCTGCTTTCTGTGTGGCAGTTTCTTACACAGCTGTGTTAGCTCTTCTTAGTTTTATTGTTGCCTTTATGGCAAGAAAATTACCAGACAGATATAATGAGGCGCAGCACATCACCTTCAGCATGCTGGTGTTCTTTAGTGTCTGGGTCTCCTTCATCCCAACATACCTGAGCACCAAAGGCAAATACATGGTGGCTGTGGAGACATTCGCTATACTTGCCTCTACTGCTGGATTATTGTCCTGTGTATTTGTCCCTAAGTGCTATAGTATATTCTTTAAAGTTAATCTAAACACTGAAAAGAGATAGCTTCAAATTATTCAACAAACCCATCATGTATACAGTATATAAAATATCAGAAAGATACAACCTGTAGTTCACAAAAGATGTAAAGTGTTAATATATTAAAATCCCATCTTGCAATTAAGAACTGTTTTGATGTAAGAAGTCACAAACTGTTTTCTCTTTGCAGATATACCTTTTAGATACCGCAACCTCAACTTCGGATACCTTTTAGATACCTAATTTTTATTGATTGACTCAATAGGTCTCATTTGTAAATGGAAACACAGCACAGAAAAAGGTACAGTCAGCCTATGTGTGCACTTTGTATGCTGCGTTTCAGCAGTCGCTAATAGCTGTAGGCCTCTGTGTTCCATTTTAAAACGCAGAGACCTACACACTGGTTGTGGCTTGCATTAGGCCACACTTAATTGTAAAGCGATGGGCGGGGGAGGCATATAGATGTTCTGCCCTCCTGCCCCTACCTTGCATGTTATTTTGACATTTGGTGTTAGGTAAAAGTGGCAGGATATACAATCAGGTTTAATTCCCACAGAGAGCTAGTGCTATATTAAGTCACTTTAGTGCAATATATAATTCATTGCAATAACTAATTAGTGATGAGTGAAATTTTTTGGCAGGTATGGATTCACTGTGAAATCCTGCGTTTTGCCATTGGCAACTTTTCCCCCCGAGGAAAAAGTCGAAGTTGTGTCAAAAAAAGTTGTGGTCACGTTAAAAAAAGTCACAGCGTATAAGTTGTGTTTGCTTAAAAAAAAGAAGTGGTTGCAGCAAATAAGTTGCAATCACATCAACATTTCCAAAAAACAACATTAAAAATATAAGTGGTCACATATAAAAATTCCACATTTCTCCACTGGCAAATTTTCCCACTAAACTGGTGCAAAAATAACAACAAAAATGTGCAGATGGAGGGAAAAGTCATGGTGGCATCAAAAAAGTCATGTTGGCATCAAAAAAATTGCAGTTGCGTCAAAAAAGTTGTGGTCAAGTCAAAAATAGTTGTGAGCCTCATTCTGCTAAAGTTTTGCGACAATTTTGGCTATAACTATATCTAATTCAATTATTCACCAAAGAACTTGATATTGCGCTAACCTAATTTGATAATATAGCACAAGCACTGTGAGAATAGACGTATAAGTAACTTTCCTGACCTAATACCTTATACCTAAAAATGTAGGAACTGAGATCTTATAAATAGTGATGGGCGAAATGTTTCGCCAGGCATGGATTCGTGGCGAATTTCCGCGTTTCGCCATTGGCGGATTGTTTTGCAAAACGGATGAAAAAATTTGCAGCGGAAAAATTCACCGCACGTCCAAAAATTGTCGCCGGTGTAAAAAAAAACCAGTCGCGGGCGTCAAAAGAATAGCCGCGCGACAAAATAATAGCCAAGGGCGACAAAAGAATAGCTGTGCAACGAAATTTTAGCCGCGGGTGACGAAATAAGAGGGATTAGAGGGGATTATAGGCAGTTGGGGGATGTTCTTTTTTCCCATAAAAACAATCAACGCACCAGAGGCCCCCCCTTTAGATTAGAGGAACGGAGCTTCCATTTGAAGCAGCGTAGGGGGTTCCTCACGGTGAGGGCAGTGAGGTTGGGGAATGCCCTTCCTAGTGATGGGGTAATGGCAGATTCTGTTAATGCCTATAAGAGGGGCCTGGATGAGTTCTTGATCAATCAGAATATCCAAGGCTATTGTGATACTAATATCTACAGTTAGTATTAGTGGTTGTATTTATAGTTTATGTATGTGAGTGTATAGATTGGTAGGTGTGGGTTAGGTGTGCTGGGTTTACTTGGATGGGTTGAACTTGATGGACACTGGTCTTTTTTCAACCCTATGTAACTATGTAACTATGTAACTATGTAACTATGTAATAATAGCCTCGGGCGACAAAATAATAGCCGGAAGCCACAAAATAATAGCCGCAGGCGACAAAATAATAGCCGCGGGTGACAATTTTTTTTGTTGCACAACATTTTTGCCGTTTCGCGGAGCAGATTCGCTCATCACTACTTATAAATAGTGAAAGAATTGATAATTATGAAATATCTTAATATTCAAATTTTTTACCATCTTATTTCCCACGTGCTCTTGTTAAATGTTCTTTTTTTAAATATGAATGTGGCCATCTGAACAGATTAATGCACAAACTGCATAGATGCACCTAAGTACGTAACATTGTAAAGTCCACTAAAATGAAAAGTGTTCATACAAATTTTCAAAATGATAGTTGGGAAAAGGTCTAAAAAAGTAAGCTGACTTCAGAAAACCATATAGTTTTGAAATCCATTCCAAAATAGACAGTCACCATATTTCCCCCCTTACAATGCAGTATTTTTGCCAGCAATCCAGAGTTCATGTGCCAGCACACAGGGTGCTGCGAGTAGTGATGAGTGAATTTTTCCATCAGGCATTGATTTGCAGTGAATTTCCACACTTCTCTCTTGGCGAATTTTCTTGCGAAACTTCAGCAAAATTCCGCCGTGAAAATTTGTGGTCATGTCAAAATAGGTGTGGTTGTGTCAAAAAAGGGCGCAGTTGCATCAACGCCCGCGTTTTGCAAATTTTTCACCGGTTCATATAGTTTTTCATAGTTTCGCAAATGTTTTATAAAAAATTTGTAATATTACTTATTCCTGGTGGTCTAGTGGGGCGGTCGGGGGACCTGCCTTCCTCCCTGGCATTCCTTAACCAACCAGTTTTACTTCTCTAACAAAACTAGCCATAACTTCTAGGGATAAGCAAAATTCTTCGCCAGGTTACGCACAAAAAACCCCATAGACTGCAATGGCTGTAAACAACGTCATGTGGTTAAAAAATGCTGCTTCAATAGTATCTAGCCAGCTGTAGCTGCTGATATTTAATATTCAATTTTTTCATTTTCTTGTACTTAAGATATCTCAAATTTTTACAGGTAAAAACTCAAATGATGTCTCACTGATTCAAATACATACTGTATGAACAACTAATTTTTGCTGGACTACAAATACCAGAATACCTTTGCTTTGATTTCAAGCTTTTTTGGGCAGGGCCCTCTTTACCACTTGTACCAGTTATTGGTTGTTTTCTTGTATCTAATCTATATTGTCAGTGTATACACTTATTTTGTTTATTGTACAGTGCTGTAGAATATGTTGGTCCTTTATAAATACACATAAATAATAATTTTGATAACTCTAAAATATGCAGAGAGCTGTATTAATGGTTGCATTATTAAAGCAAACTTCCCCAACATTTCAGGGTCAGCAAAGTACAAAACAATCCTCCAATTGGAACCCATACTGAGCTGTGTAAATCTGGCTCCATATTATACCATATAATAATGTCCTCAACTCTTCTTTGTTTGTCTCTTCTAATCTCCTGAAATTCAGCATAATGTGCCTAGGTAGGGGGCCACACTCTTATCCTCATGATGTGCATACGAGGATGGATTTTTTTTCTTGATAGATACCAGATAAATAGATAGATACCATTATATGGACAAATCATTCCCCAAGCTTAACACATATAATAATGAACCCCTAAATAAAATACCAATAAATATGTGGACTCTAAAGGGTATATTTAACATGCTGTGTAAAAAGTGGAGTGAAACATTACTAATTGCTGATTAGTTGCCCTGGGCAACATCACCGATTATGCTTCACTCCACTTTTTACACAGCATGGTACATATACCCCCCAATGAATCTTTATCAAGCAATATTAAGCATATAACATATTATACAAACTGTCTAGAAAAGTATTTCCAAAACAGCCCTTCTACTGATACTTCAATTCAGACCTGGTGGTGTGCTCATAAAGATACCATTAGAGGGGTCATCATACAAAAAGCTTCCTAATATACAAGGAAAAACAAACTAACTAGATTCAATTTAAAACAAACTCTTACTTGGAAAGGCAAAACAAAATTAAAATGACAATTTTCAGAAATAAAACGCACAAAGACAGGCACAAAGACAGAAGAAGGATGTGGCTCACTCACTATTAGGTACCCCGGGCCGGTGCAGGTTTCTGCAAGCAGGAGCACTAACCTGGAGGTATAAGGTAAGTGATTTCAATCACTGGGGGGTGCCTAACAGTATGGCACCCCCCATTGATTATACCTTGGTGCCATGGTAAAACTCTTTCTTATCCCCTACATATATCAGAAGCAGTTGCAGAATTGTACTCCAAATGTTGTAACCTAAAGAATGATAGCATGATATTACAACCAACTTTGAAAGGTATAGATGACTATTTGAAAGGGATCTTTAAAAACTTCAAAAATAAAATATCTAGCTGTACCTATTTTTTTTAAAAAGAATTATAACTGGTTATTAAGTCTACTTAACTACATAAAGTTCCAGGACCAGATGGTCTTTTGATATTTGAATATTGAACCTCCGGCCAACACTTTTAGAGGGTATAAAAACATTAAATAAGTCAAAAGGCTGCTCCTTCAGTTTGCGAAATGCAAATAGTAGTGATGAGCGAATTTGTCCGGTTTTGTTTCACCGAAAAATTCTAAAAAATTTGGCAAAATTTGACGGAAGTTTGACAAAACAATTTGCCAATGGCAAAAACATTCACTCACTAGCAAATAGCAAAAGTTTATGGTTAACAATTATGTCTTTTCAACATATCTTTACTAACATGTTGACTTAGTCATTATTTCACCAGGTTAGATAATTTTGTCGCTTATAAAGACTTCTCCAAAGCTTTATATCAACCATTAAGGTTTTCCTGGGCATTATACCCAGTGCTATTACATCACTTTCAGTCCCTTAATTGTCTGGCAGTCATGTTTCCCCCTCTTCTCTATGGCTGCTGTCAGGGTCGGACTGGGCCGCCGGGACACCGGGAAAAATCCCGGTGGGCCCCGGCCCTAGTGGGCCCCAGCGGCCCAGTCCGACCCTTGCCGGCGCTCCCCCCTACTGACTGTTCCTCCCCGACGCGTTCAATTTATACGTGCTTAAGGAGGACGTCAGGCGGGGGCCCTGCAGGGGGAGTTAGGGGAGCCCCGGGGGGGGGGGGTTAGGGGACGCGGCTGGGGCACTTGCAGGACCCCTGGGGCGGGAGCCCCGGTGGGCCCCGCACCCCCCAGTCCGACCCTGGCTGCTGTACTATTACTCTACTCAAATGTAGGATACATACCCAGCCTTTTCTAGAGTGACAACTTCTTACCTGTTACCCCAGTTCTACCTTACAACCCTTGATACCCCTCTCCAAGGGTTAGAACAAGTATTAAGGGCCTAGAATAGTGACATAAAATTTGACTACAAAAGTAACTACAAAAGACGGACTGTAAAATCGTAAGTTGCAATGTCACCAGTTTAAACAAACAGATTAAAACATGACAAGGGGGAAATGTAAAACACTGGGAGCTGAGATAAATATTCTCCAAGAAATTCATTTTAAAGAAACTTCCACGCTGAAAATTTGCGGCTGTGTCAGGTGCGGCCAAGTTAGGAAGGTTGCTGCAAAATAGGCAAGTATAGCACCCACGTTTCGCAAATTTTTACATAGTTTCGCACATTTTCCCGCGAAGCGAAACGGGACAGATTCGCTCATCACTATTCTAAATTAAATCAAACTAATTTTGTGCCTTTACTATACACCTTATTAAAACTGCTTCCCAGCTTAGTACTTGGAGAAGCCTAGGCTTATTATGGGAAGCAATCCAGGCAATCCAAAAATGACAACAATGCCAGACATTTTATACAACTTACAAACCCTTCCCATAAAAATACCTAAAACCTTTTTCACTAACATGAGAGCATTCATTTCAAGGTTCATATGAGTGGATAAATCCCCACAAATTAAATATAACATATTAATCCTTCATAAAGATGTGATCTAGCACTACCAGACACTTACCTGTATTAAGTCTCTCTACCTGGTCAGAACACTCCATTGGTACCTGAAAAATAAAGATAAAAGATGGGTGGAAATATAACAAGCTACAACTCTTATACCTCTAGGCAATCTACATTTGGAATGCCCTCCCTGATTTCCTCAGAAGAGAATCCTCCCTCAGTCTTTTTAAAACCAAACTAAAAGACTACCTTTTGGAGCACTCGCCCAGCACCTGATCTGGGAACTGGCACTTATACTGTAATGTCACCCACTGTGACCTACAGCACTTATTTTTGCCTATTTGTGTCTGTAAGTTACCCTCCCATATAGATTGTAAGCTCTACGGGGCAGGAACCTCCATTCTCTTGTGTCTTTGACTCTTAACTTATTGCAACTGTAACTGTACCTTGTATTTATTTGTATTTATTGTTATACTTTGTATTTATCTTTTATCTTATTAACCCCCTGTTTGTATTAATGTATTCTACTGTACAGCGCTGCGTACATAAGTAGCGCTTTATAAATAAAATTATACATACATACATATACATACATATACATACTGTGGACCCACACTGTTCCAAAAGAAGTAACTCTCCATCCAACAATCTCAGCATCACTAGAAATCACAATCTGTGCCTGTATGTTACCCAACCACTTAGTCTGTAAGCTCTACGGGGCAGGGACCTCCTTCCTACTGTGTCTCATACCACATGGTACTTACTCCCTGTGTATTTATATATATATATATATTTATTGTATTTATTATAACACTTGTCCTCCCTGTGTGTAATTCTGTATTTTGTAAGATTGTACAGCGCTGTGGCGCTTTATAAATAAAGTTATACATACATACATACTGTACATACAAATCTGGTCTAAGCATATGCTCTCATCAAACCTCATGACCACTTCACTCGAGCGTTGCTTTACTGGAGCTTATATAAGAATAGGGAAACTAGACATTCAGATTTTTATAAAAAAGGGTAAAAAAGTAAGACAGGCAACTATACATAAATGTGGGTCACCCACAGTAGAGATCTTATCAGTGAGACCTGATCTATGGTGTCAAAGCTATTTTTCAGTAAAATAAAATATATAACCCATTTTTATACTACAACACATCGGTAATCAGAACACCAGAAATAGGTAGGGAAAAAGAGCAAGGAAAACAGAAGGAGAAAATATGTTTTACCCTATTAAAATTATCTTAATATGCTGAGTTTACAAAATTAATTTATGATCATAATTATATATATACAGTATATTCCACATATATGTTGATCTTTATAATTATAATCAGTTGACGTTTGCTATTAGCAGTTGTCATGTATAGTGCATTTTAAATTCCAAAACAATTCAACATTTTTGGACTTTATTTAGTTCTTGTATAGCTCCAGATAATGTTTCTGTCAGGGCCTCAAGGCCTTAAAGGAGAACTAAAGCTTACAAAGAAGTAGGGTAGAAATGCTGCACATTAAGTTGTGGGGTTCTGTACCAGCCCAAGGCAACCAACGCTATTCTGCTGTTTCACGGTACATGCTCTGTGCTTCTGTCAGTTATCTGAGCTGTAATGTCTCTTCTTCCTGTGACTCTCTTCACTCTAATATCTCAACCATCTTCTGTCCTAATCTGGCTACCTCTGTCTACTATACACACTCACCCCTGCCCTTAATAAGCCTGCCCTTGTCAAGACAAAACATATTCCAACAGCTCCAACGTTGGCACAATGCTCATACCAAAGCTCTCCTGTCCTTCTAGGATGGGCAAAGCTTTATTTTCTGCTTGATGATTTGTGACAACCCCTAAGATTAGTTTCTCAACAGCTGTCCGGAGGCCACTGAGCATGTGCAGCGTCACTGACTTCTAAGACAAAATCTAAGACGATGAGCTCCTGTGACTACTTAAAAGGTCTGGATTAAGCTCAGTATATAAATTATGGCATTTTATGGCATATTCATTTTTAGGTTCTTCTTTAAGGCTACTAGTTGAGTCTTAGGAGGAAGCTTAACAATGTAGATCAGGGGAAATTCCAGCAGAAAGCAACGGTCAGGACAGTACCTGCACTACTGGATGTTTAATGATTGACTGATTTTATTTTATTTGGCTAGGTTGTCTGGCATATTTTTACCCTTTGTCTTATATGTTCATGCTTTATAACTTTGTTAATAAAATATGTGTTTTTAATCATTTATAATGCACGGTATGTTGAGTTCCATTTTTAGGGCACTAACTTACTGTATGTTTATGGGGCTATTTCTCCTGATTTCATTTTTATTTGTTGTTTTTATTTCTTTTTCCCTCGGAAACATGGAATATAAGGGTGAAGTTGTTATTTCATCCCTCAATAAAGTTAGTTTGACACATCTTATTATGTTCCATATTGGTATTTCAGGGAGTTCACTGGCAATATGTCAGGAAGAGGTGCAGGGCTGGGCAATTTGAGAACATCTGGATTTCTGAGTTACAAATCCACATTACCCCCAACTTCCTTCAGACTAAAGGGGTGATGATAAAGAGTTACAACAACAACAGCTCACAGATTGTCTATTACTGATGGAGCTCTAATGGTGCCTTATGTGAAACATGGTAGCACAGTTTGCAGTAAACTACCACCACTGCCAAAAAACATACATTGCACTTTTTACTGTATATGCCTACCATTGGAGTAATATGCATCTAAGTAACCATTATTTTGTAACATATTTTTTTTTTACAAACTTTTATGAACATGTTCTTTATTGTCTAAAAAATGCGTTTTCTTTTTCCACTTTGAAATAAATAGAAGTGCAGTTTTTTCAGTTATATCTATTTTCTACTAAATCATCCCTTTCCTAAAAAAGACTTTCAAGTAAAAACATTTAATAGCTGCTTTAACTATGAATAAACACACTGAGTATATATATAAAGAGCTTTTATGCTGTGCATGAGTTTCGCACTGCTTGTTGTAAGGGACCAGGAATGGAATCTCTCTGGGCTGCTCCTGCAATACAGCATATTAAACACAGGATGTTGTGCTCTCGCACTAACAATCTCACCTCCATTGTGGTTCTTATACTTCTGACACTGCCATTATGTCTAAAGGTTGCTTCTGCTTCTCAAGGAGAATCTTTCAAAGCTCAGCCCTGGGAGATAAAGAGAAAATGCCATGCATCTCACACACGTTATTCTCTTGATGGAGACATCATTATAGGGGGAATCTTCAACATGTTCCTGCTGAACACCATTTATTTCATTGCAGACAGCCGTCATACTTACCATTACCACACACTTCCAGACTTCCCAGGCTGCCTTCTGTAAGTGGGAAACACCATTCATTCAATACTATCATTGTTGATCTATAATAGAGGGTTGCATGATTACTCTGTACAAGTACATTAGAGGGTATTATAGGCAGATGGGGGATGTTCTTTTTCCCCATAAAAATGACCAGCGCAGCAGAGGTCACCCCTTTAGATTAGAGGAATGGAGCTTCCATTTGTAGCAGCGTAGGGGGTTCCTCACGGTGAGGGCAGTGAGGTTGGGGAATGCCCTTCCTAGTGATGCTGTAATGGCAGATTCTGTTAATGCCTATAAGAGGGGCCTGGATGAGTTCTTGAACAATCAGAATATCCAAGGCTATTGTGATACTAATATCTACAGTTAGTATTAGTGGTTGTATTTATAGTTTATGTATGTAAGTGTATAGATTGGTAAGTGTGGGTTAGGTGTGCTGGGTTTACTTGGATGGGTTGAACTTGATGGTCTTTTTTCAACCCTATGCAACTATGTAATATGGAAAATATTCACAAAACAGTAAATAAAATTACAATGCATAATATATATACCACCAGTTGGACAAAATGTAATACTGTATACAGAAAAAGCAGACACGTGCGGATTAAGAAAACCCCAACGTTTCAGAACATAGTCCTTTATCAAGGGGATTCACTATTTGTTTAGATAACCTCAGTTGCACAATAAATTTGAGCGACACATAATTGTTATTAATTACTAAAGATTAAGCCACACTTTCTAGTTCATTTAAGATCTCATTTAAAAAAAATAAAAACCCATTTCATGTTCTCCACTCATAAATAATCATATCACCAAAAACATATTCAAAATATCCTATCCTATCCTTGATTCCTACATGCTGTGTAACTAAGTAGATGTTTGTAGAAAAGAGTCTTTGTAGATTTAAAAAGATTGAATGTAATTATTTCATTGTCTGCTTACAGGGAACATACAACACACCTTTTTTTAAGTGTTAAAGCGTTTCTTATCTGGAACAATCTGTTTTTGGATTGACTGTTACTTTATAGATCAGTAATATTTTGTTTTGCTCCATACAGACCATCAATTGATTACATGCGGCATACACTGGCCTTTATCTATGCTATTGAGGAGATCAACTCTAATGAAAAGATTTTACCCAACATAAGCCTGGGCTACATAATGTATGATGCCTGTTCTAATGAGGTTGTTGCTCTAGACCGAATATTCAGGATTCTGTCAGAAATAAATGGAGCCATACCAAATTACAGTTGTCAGAAAAGACACAAGCCTGTAGCTGTTATTGGCCACTCATTGTCTTCTACAACCTACACAATTGCTCAGATAACTCAGCTCTATGGATACTCACAGGTATTATATTATAAAATTGCCACCAACAATCTCCATGTATCATATGCCACCCACTCATGTATATCTTATTCATCAAAGACAATAGTAATGCCAACTAACCAAAGGAGAGGAAAGTCACATTTCATGTTAGGACCGTGTAAGAACGGGTCATTTACAAAAGACATGGGGAAGAAGTTATGGGAGCAAGAGTGCTCACCTTAGTGCTCATTCAACAAGTGCTTCTTCTCTTAGTCGCCACTTTCTTTTGGGTCAGGGGGCACAGGCTAGCCCTGTCATTACCACAGGCACTACTGAAACATTCCTGGCCAGTTAATCATCTGTTCATGAAACCAGGCACATTAGGTCTTTGTTATAGGGATAAAATCAAACTCAAAAATATTTTTTTTTTCAGCTGAGTTACGGCGCCATGGACCCTGTGTTTAATGACCGGACCCTGTTCCCATCGGTTTATCGAACTGTTCCAAATGAGTATTTACAGTTTGAAGTCATTGTGCAACTGCTGATCCACTTTAAATGGACGTGGGTCGGGATTATATCATCAGATGATATCAGCAACCATAAAGCTAGTTTGGAACTGATTAAAGAGATGAAGAATCAGGGAATTTGTATTGAATATCATATTGTGATTCCAGTTTCTGCAAATGTTAATATGAGCCATATCCTTAAATTAATTCAACAATCAACTGCTACAGTTATTATTTTATACTGCACCTTGCTTCAAATAATGAATCTCACAAAATTATGGCGTACAGATGAATCACAGATAACTGGTAAAGTCTTTGTCACTTCAGTTGCTCTTAATGCCATTGATGATTATATTTATATGGAATCCTTTCTAACACTGAATGGCTCATTGCTTATATCGGTTCACAAAGGGGAGATCCCTGGTTTTATGAGCTATTTGTTTCACAGAGACTGGGGAAGGATGCCCGACAAAAACTTTGTGAACAATTTTAAGATGTTTCTTAAATGTTTCACTGTTCCATCCAATGATAGCCAATCCCGCTGCTTATTATTCCACAACTGGAAAAATACTAACTATGTAACATCTGTTATCTACAACACGGTTCATATACTGGCACAAGCTTTACACCAGATGCATTTAGACAGAGCGCTGTTTGATACTGAGTCTAAAGATTTAGCAGCGGAATCGAAATACAAGGTGAATATTTTCAATGCAATTCTTTAATTTGGTAATCACTACTGAAATGTAATCAGTTTCATAAAAAATGCTGGAAATGAGCACGATTGTTACTACATGCATTAGATCGTTTAAAAAAAACTTTCGTAAACTGCAAAAAAAATTGCTCATCCATCTCGGTTTTCTCCTATTTGAAGTGTGTCATGAAAAACACAATTCAGTTTTTAAATTTACAAAGTAATATCTATCTAAAATTACACAGAATACTTTATTTAACTCAGAAATTTGCAACATTTTCTTTTGCTAATGACTTTTAGGGGCACATTCATGAACGCTCGAGCAATCGGGCTCGAACATTTCTATCCCAAAACAACGTGGGAGTTCCCAAACTCTCACGTGGTTTCTTCATCCAAATAGCCCGATTTGTGCAATTTGGGTTTTTCTTTTCCCCGACCAAAAAAAGAAAAGCTTGGTACCTAAAACCTGCCAAACTTTTCTTTTTTTGTTCAAGGAAAAGAAAAACCCAATTTGCACAAATCGGACTATTCGGGTGAAGAAACCATTTGAGAGTTTGGGAACTCCCGCATGGTTTTGCGATACGAATGCTCAAGCCCGAAGGCACGAGTGTTCATCAATGTGTCCCTAAATATATTAAGCGGCCTATAAATTCAGCTGTCAAATTTTACATTTCTGATTTTTTTCTACTTTACTTGACATCCTTTTTGTTCAGATCCTATTCTTTTTATAGACAAAAAAATTGTGCCAGAGATTTTGCAAACGTTTTGCTTTTGGTTTGTTATGGAATCTTCTGGCAAGATTAACCCATTTTTATATTAAACTAGAACATTTGTTTCAGGTAAAGGGTTCCTAAACTGTGAGTCTTTCCCCTCTAGGGGTGGTCATTGTATTAGATGGGGGCAGTTAGAAAAATGTAAAGCAGGATTGTAGGCAAATTTGTATCTACTAAATACTAACAAAAACCCAACCCAAGGGCAAGATTGTTGGGTGAATGTAGTAGATAATCCTGAAAGGCAAACCTGGAGGCCATTACAGTATGGTTTCAGGTGAATTCTGACTTCACTCTAACAGTAAATTTTCTAATTTGGTTATCTTGATACTTCAGGAGTATCAAGATACTCCTAGAAACCAAGTCTACAAGTCAATTAGGATGAGCTGTAGACTTAACACTCATTTCCTGACCTATAACTTCTTAGCTAGAATGACAATGCTTTCTTATATGTCGATTTTGGGCAAAGGCCGGACTACAAAGGTTATGTAAACTGGAAATGTCTTAAAATTGCTTTACATGCGGATTCTTCAAAGCTCACAGCCATTTTAATTTTCTATAGTTGAACCGTTACCTGAAAAAGGTTCATCTGAAAACTTTGTCTGATGAAATATTCTTTAATGAACAAGGATCTGTTGCTGGGAAATTTGATATTCTCAACTTAATTATTGAATCAAAAAATCAAATTCGAAAAATTCCTGTTGGCAGTTTTGTGCCTTCAGCCTCTCCAAAGCTAATTATCAATGAAAGCACCATTGTATGGAATCCATGTTTTAAGAAGGTAAAATATTGCATACTGTACCTTTCCTATCTATAGAAATAAATTTCAAGCTCACCTGTGAACACAAAAAAGTTTGTTTTAATACAGACAATATAATGTGCTTGTGCTTTATTCATACTCTTTAGAATAGGGGGCTGATTTACTAATCCACGAATCCGAATCCCGAATGGGAAAAAATCGGATTGGAAACGAACATTTTGCGATATACGTCGAGACTTTTTCGGGAATTGTCGTGACTTTTTCATAGCCGTTACGACTTGCGCAAATTGTCGCGACTTTTTCGTAGCCATTATGACTTGCTCGAATTGTCGTGACTTTTTCTAGTAAACGGCGGGCAAACCTTTCCGATTTTTTCGCGACAGCTACGAAAAAG
Organism: Xenopus tropicalis; assembly: GCF_000004195.4. Classification (NCBI taxonomy): domain Eukaryota; kingdom Metazoa; phylum Chordata; class Amphibia; order Anura; family Pipidae; genus Xenopus; species Xenopus tropicalis. Next base: position 123,229,292 of record NC_030684.2, on the reverse strand, counting down.
TTGCGTCAATTCACGCAAGTCGTAACGGCTACGAAAAAGTCGCAACAATTTTAAAAAAAGTCGCGACGGCGACGAAAAAAATCGCAAAATACCGATCATTACGAAAAAAACGCATTCGGACACTTTCGATCCATTCGTGGATTAGTAAATCGGCCCCTAGGGGTATGTAAGGGAAAGCTTTTTCCATCACACAGACATAGAGCAATGACTAACATTGATAGCATGAATGTATCTACACCTGGTTACAGTAAAGGGCCATTACTGATTTCTTTTTGTAAAACATCTAACTCATTGGATTTATGCATGAACAGACTGTATATCCAAAATGATGGAGGGGTTAATCCACTATGGCCAGGGTGACTAAAAAGATATATCAATCTCAACTTTAGAATCTGAGGAACATATCAATACAAATACAATAGCACACGGTACATTTAAGGGCAATTTTATGATTGTTCGAGCTTTCTGGGCTCAAGCAATCATAAAGGAAACCCTGCGTGAGTTTACTAATAGTGATGAGCGAATCTGTCGCTTCTCTGGAAAATTTGTGAAACGGAACAAAAATCTGCAAAATGGTGAAAAATCTAACACATGCTTTTGTTGCGCAACTCTTTTGACGCAAGTGTCGTTTTTTGTTGTATGCATCTTTTTTTGACACGACCGCAACTTTTTTTTGATGCACAATGAATTTTTCCGCAGCAAATTTTCGAGGTAGTTTCACAAAACAGTTTGCCAATGGAGACATGCTGAAATTTGCTGCGAATCCATGCCTGGCGAAAAAATTAGTTCAACTCTATTAACTAATTCACCTTGGGTAGGAAACCCTGTGTGAGGTTACAAAATCATGCTGGGTTTCATTCCCAGATTTCCATAATATTTACCAAACAGGCTTTTTTCTTAACAAAAACCTGTTTGGCAAAAATAAGGGAAATTGCTGAGCTTTTTCAGCACGAAACCCAGTGTGACTTAGCAAACTCATGTGGGGTTTTCTTTATGATTGCCCGAGTATGAAAGCTTGGGCAATCATAAGTCAGACCCCATGGGGAGAAGGAAAGTCAAAATCTATAAAGCACACTATTAAATAGTACTACTATTGCTGTGTAAAAATCCTATATTCCTGGCTTGCCTAATGAAAGAATTACAGAGATACACTTACTAGAACCTACATACTTGTTTCAGTGAACGGTGCCGCCATCTTTAATAAGGCATGCAGACTCCCTTTCCCTCACTGTCTCTACTGCACAGGTGCCCCCCAACATCCTCCCTGTGTCCCCCCGCATCCTTCTGTGTCTCCCACCCCCAGCAGCTGTGTCCTTATATGTATCAGATATCTGTATCCATAACATACACCCTCGTCTGCACAACCCCCCCCACCGCCCCCCCCCCCACGTCACACACCACCCGCTCGGTCCGCTCGCTTCCTTTTGCCAGTTACCCCCCCCTTGCTCGTTCACTCCCCCCGGTCCGCTCCCCCCCAGCCCCCCCGCTGCTTGGAACTCTCCCCCTTGCCTCTCCCCCCATCAGCAGCCACCGCCGCCGCTCCCCTGCCACACAGAACTCTCCCCCCTTGCATCTACCCCCCCAGCCGCCGCCACTCCTCTGCCACTCAGAACTCTCCCCCCTTGCCTCTACCCCCCAGCCGCCGCCACTCCCCTGCCACTCGGAACTCTGCCCCCTTGCCTCTCCCCCCACCAGCAACCCGCCCCCCCGCCGTCGCCGCAGGGAACTGTTCCCCCTTGCCTGTCCCCCACCAGCTCAGAGGGTGCTGAATGGAGACTCACGATTGTGACCCGCTGATTATCAACATTGCGCATGCGCTGCCTCTGTTCACAAGTCCTCAAGTCTGGGAAGGAGAGAGGCATCATGGGAACTTTATTCACACAGCTCTGTGTTTTTTTGTCCGGTTTGGCTTCAGAACCTGTAAACCATCACTATATGGGGAGACTTAAGGGCACCTTTGAGACAATGGATGGTAAGCCTGCAGCTTGAGATTAACTCTTTACTAGCCTTTCCTTCTCCTTTAAACAGAAAAGGGTAGGTGGGATAATTTAGCTATTCCTTAATTCGACGCTGTGATTATCATTCTTTTTTTATTGAGAACTAGGTATATGGGTTGAGACTAGTGATGAGCAAATCTGTCCCGTTTTGCAAAACGCATTTGTCGCGCAATTTTTTTGTCGCCCGCTTCTTTTTTTTTTTGACGTGACCGTGCCCATTTTTGCCATAACCACAAACGCACCCAATATTGGTGCACAATCAAATATATTTACGCACAACACATTTTTCTGCTGCGAATTTTCACGGAAGTTTCGTGAAACAATTTGCCAATGGCAAAATGCGGATATTCGCTGCGAATCCATGCCTGGCTAAAAAATTCGCTCATCACCAGTTGAGACAAACCAAACTTAATTAAAGCATCTTGCACAAGACTAAGCTCATCTTCAGTTAAAACTGATTATACTTTTGTATGGTCCATTTGGAGATAGTCTTTAATAAATTCTTCTTTGTCTGTTAAATAAGAGTATTCTTCTGATTATTACAGAACCAAACATTTATATTTCATTATGTTTCTGTAGACTCCGGTCTCTCTGTGTAATGACATTTGCCCTACTGGCTACCGAAAAGCTATTGAGAAGGGAAAATTCCCTTGTTGCTATGACTGCATTCGATGTTCTGAGGGTGAGATAGCCAGCTCTCCGGGTAAGCCTTTACTAACTGATATTGCACATCCCTTAATACAATTCTATTGCTTAGCTTGGGGGAAGATTTATCAAAATGTGAGATTAGAGCATATGACAGAAAATTTCACCCCGTTTCTATTAATTCCTATTGGAGTTTTGGGAATATATTTATCAATGGTTTGAGTAATACACTTCTAAAAATCCTATAGGAATAAAAAGAAAGTGGGTTAATTGTACTGTAGTGAGCTCTAATTTCATATTTCGATAAATCTGCCCCACAATTTCTTTACTTGGTTTAAATAATAAGATATTTTGTTATACTCTAGGATCATAGTGTATTTAAGATAACCTTGGTACAGTAATTCCGCGTCAAGCATGCAAAAACGCATCCTTCTCATATATATCACCCATGCCACCAGTTAGCTTTTATTTTGCTCTTTTTTATGGGAGAGGAAGGAAAAACCTGCTGTGTACAGAAGTCAGGTTACATTTTCATGTTCACCTAAAAAGTGAAAAAAATCACTTCTTATACATGCTATTGATAAGGAGAAACTTGCTTGCTGTAGAACCATTTAGTTTTAGTTTTAATGTGCAGTGCTGTGATACTGATATGTACTGTTTATTCAAAGATTCAGAGCATTGTCTCCAATGCCCAGAAGATCACTGGTCCGATCCAAGTAGGAATTTTTGTCTCAGAAAAGCTGTGGACTTCCTCTCCTATGGGAACTGCTTGGGAATGGTATTAGCAACTGCCGCCCTTCTCTTCTCTGTATGCACCGGTGCAGTCCTGTGGCTCTTTATAAAGAACAGGAGCAGCCAAATTGTGAAAGCCAATAATCGGAACCTCAGCTACATCCTTCTTGTTTCTCTCTTCTTGTCCTTCTGCTGCTGTTTCTTGTTTATTGGGCGCCCTGTGCCCATAACCTGCATCCTGAGACAAACTGCATTTTTGTTCTTATATACTGTCGCCATTTCTTCTTTACTTGCAAAAACATTAACTGTTATTATTGCATTTCATGCCACAAAACCTGGGACCAGGTTAAGGAAATTTGTGGGATCTAGGGTTTCTATTTCTCTTGTACTACTTTGTTCATTAGGCAAACTTGCCATTTGCAGCACTTGGCTGATATGGGCTACACCATTTGTGGCACTCGGTACCAAGACAACACAAAAGACAATGACTCTCTGGTGCAATGAAGGTTCTATTGCTGCTTTCTATGCGGCAGTTTCTTACACAGCTTTGTTAGCTCTTCTTAGTTTTATTGTTGCCTTTATGGCACGAAAATTACCAGACAGATATAATGAGGCACAGCACATCACCTTCAGCATGCTGGTGTTCTGCAGTGTCTGGGCCTCCTTCATCCCAACATACCTGAGCACCAAAGGCAAATACATGGTGGCTGTGGAGATATTCGCCATCCTTGCCTCTACTGCTGGATTATTGTCCTGTGTATTTGTCCCTAAATGTTATATTATACTCTTAAAAGGTAATCTAACCACCCAAAAGGTAAAGCTTAAAATTATGCAACAGATCCATGATAATGTATGAAAAACCAAAAAGACATAATCGGTAATACACAAAAAATGTACAAACCGGATTCCAAAAAAGTTGGGACACTAAACAAATTGTGAATAAAAACTATACGCAATGATGTGGAGGTGCCAACTTCTAATATTTTATTCAGAATAGAACATAAATCACGGAACAAAAGTTTAAACTGAGAAAATGTACCATTTTAAGGGAAAAATATGTTGATTCAGAATTTCATGGTGTCAACAAATCCCAAAAAAGTTGGGACAAGTAGCAATAAGAGGCTGAAAAAAGTAAATTTGAGCATAACGAAGAGCTGGAAGACCAAATAACACTAATTAGGTCAATTGGCAACATGATTGGGTATAAAAAGAGCTTCTCAGAGTGGCAGTGTCTCTCAGAAGCCAAGATGGGTAGAGGATCACCAATTCCCACAATGTTGCGCAGAAAGATAGTGGAGCAATATCAGAAAGGTGTTACCCAGCGAAAAATTGCAAAGATTTTGCATCTATCATCATCAACTGTGCATAACATCATCCGAAGATTCAGAGAATCTGGAACAATCTCTGTGCGTAAGGGTCAAGGCCGTAAAACCATACTGGATGCCCGTGATCTCCGGGCCCTTAAATGACACTGCACCACAAACAGGAATGCTACTGTAAAGGAAATCATAGAATGGACTCAGGGATACTTCCAGAAACCATTGTCAGTGAACACAATCCACCGTGCCATCCGCCGTTGCCAGCTGAAACTCTACAGTGCAAAGAAGAAGCCATTTCTAAGCAAGATCCACAAGCTCAGGGTTTTCACTGGGCCAGGAATCATTTAAAATGGAGTGTGGCAAAATGGAAGACTGTTCTGTGGTCAGACAAGTCACGATTCGAAGTTCTTTTTGGAAATCTGGGACGCCATGTCATCCGGACCAAAGAGGACAAGGACAACCCAAGTTGTTATCAACGCTCAGTTCAGAAGCCTGCATCTCTGATGGTATGGGGTTGCATGAGTGCATGTGGCGTGGGCAGCTTGCATGTCTGGAAAGGCAGCATCAATGCAGAAAAATATATTCAGGTTCTAGAACAACATATACTCCCATCCAGACGTCATCTCTTTCAGGGAAGACCCTGCATTTTTCAACAAAATAATGCAAGACCACATTCTGCATCAATCACAACATCATGGCTGCGTAGGAGAAGGATCCGGGTACTGAAATGACCAGTCTGCAGTCCAGATCTTTCACCTATAGAGAACATTTGGTGCATCATAAAGAGGAAGGTGCAACAAAGAAGGCCCAAGACGATTGAACAGTTAGAGGCCTGTATTAGACAAGAATAGGAGAGCATTCCTATTCCTAAACTTGAGAAACTGGTCTCCTCGGTCCCCAGACGTCTGTTGAGTGTTGTAAGAAGAAGGGGAGATGCCACACAGTGGTGAAAATGGCCTTGTCCCAACTTTTTTGGGATTTGTTGACACCATGAAATTCTGAATCAACATATTTTTCCCTTAAAATGGTACATTTTCTCAGTTTAAACTTTTGTTCCGTGATTTATGTTCTATTCTGAATAAAATATTAGAAGTTGGCACCTCCACATCATTGCATTCAGTTTTTATTCACAATTTGTTTAGTGTCCCAACTTTTTTGGAATCCGGTTTGTAAATCCCTTAGTGAAATTAAGAGCTGTTTTGTAGTTAGAAACAAATCACAAAGTGCTTTATAGTCACAGCTAAACCCTTGAGGCACCATAAGTGATGTTGGACACCTCTTAATACATTTATGTTGCTTGACTTGTCTTCTCAAAGTTTTATAGAGATCTCTGATCTAGATAGCATATTTCCACCAGAAAAGCTTTTGTATGTATATATCAGTATCAGCAACACACCAAAACCATACAGGCAAGTTAACCGGCTACTAGTGAAACTGACTATATTGTGTGGGAGAATGAAATAAAGTGCTTTTGAATTGTAAGCTCCAAGGGGCAGTAATTAATGAAGAATCTCTGCTATGTTATATGTTGCTACAGACAAATAGAGGCAAAAGCTACCATCTTCAAAACATACAAATTTATATTGTACAGTAAATACACCTTCCAGTGGCTTATATGGATTATAGATATAATTACCCCTTATTGGGGGCAGAACAGCCCTATTGGGTTTATTTCATGGTTAAATGATTCCCTTTTCTCTGTAATAATAAAACAGTACCTGTACTTGATCCCAACTAAGATATAATTACCCCTTATTGGGGGCAGAACAGCCCTATTGGGTTTATTTAATGGTTAAATGATTCCCTTTTCTCTGTAATAATAAAACAGTACCTGTTCTTGATCCCAACTAAGATATAATTACCCCTTATTGGGGGCAGAACAGCCCTATTGGGTTTATTTAATGGTTAAATGATTCCCTTTTCTCTGTAATAATAAAACAGTACCTGTACTTGATCCCAACTAAGATATAATTACCCCTTATTGGGGGCAGAACAGCCCTATTGGGTTTATTTAATGGTTAAATGATTCCCTTTTCTCTGTAATAATAAAACAGTACCTGTACTTGATCCCAACTGAGATATAATTACCCCTTATTGGGGCAGAACAGCCCTATTGGGTTTATTTAATGGTTAAATGATTCCTAATCCTTATTGGAGCCAAAACAAGCCTATTGAGGTTAATTACTATTTAAATAATTTTATTAGCAGACTTAAGGTAGGAGATCCGAATTACAGAAAGATCCCTCACCCGGAAAACCCCAGGTCCTGGGCATTCTGGATAATGGATCCCATACCTGTAATTCTACGTTGTCACTGGGAGTGCCGATGTGTTTGATACCCCAAAACTGAAACCAGCTTTTTTTAAAAATCCAATTTTATCTCCTTGCCCAAATAAAATGAAGGTCACAGATAATGTATCAGTATTGGAAATGTAATAACTGTATAGTGCCTATTACTCTAGCATTAGCAGCAAGCACTAGTATATATATATATATATATATATATATATTTTATCAAATTATCTGTTACCTTCTGGGTAGCCGGGCAAGGTATGGGTTCCTTTAACAGCCTGATACAAAGTAGAGATAACACACTTGCTGAATTTATTGTGCGAGTGAATGCAGCACTGTCTATTTTACTGGAATAGATAAATTAAAACTATAAGAGAACAAGTACAAATAATAACAGTAAGAACAAACCAATACAGTAATACAATTTAACCCCTGTGGTGCACCACATATAACTGAGAGTTCAGGCCGGCTTGTTGTGTACACTTTATGTTGGTGCGCACTTATCTGTAATCCAAGGTGTGACATCTCTGAGATCCAGTACATTAGATTTATAATCCATTAATGGAAACCTATCCAGTGTTCCCAGAGATTACAGTGTCCTGTATTTAGTCCTGGTTCTCCTCTTGGGTAGAACTGGGCCACTAACTAAGCAGGGGTGACTGACTCTAACGGCTACTGGAACCTGGGGCTCTAACCTACTCTGATCAGAGAAGGGACCTGACAAATGAACCTTCTGGTTCTTATAAAGCAATTACCTAATTCCTTAACTGGGCCCTAAGTCTGCACTAGTTAGATACAGTGAGGGCCTATTGGAACTGGAACCTAGGGGCCCTAAAGTGCAAGGAGAGTAAAATCAGCCTTACTGTTTCCAGATTGTCTAAGGCTGCCATCTACAGGCTGGAGGTGACATTTGCACAGTCCTCATTTGCCTGCCTGTTACAATATTTACAGAGCTAGCTACATATTCAACAGGCTTTTTGTTTGCAACCAGTAGTTGATATAGGAGGTATGATGATACGCGTAACCCTGCTTCATAATTTCTGCAAAACTGTGTGTGATTATTTCCTAGTGGAATCCCCCAGAGGTGTGCTCCTCAGTGTCCACTAGGTGGAGGCACTGCGCTGTAAACCCCAGTAAATCCCCCCCCCCCCCCCCCCCCCCCCCCAATATTGCTTGCTCCACTCAATACTGCCTACTATTATTTTGGTACCAGTGGAACAAAAGAAGAATAGTGCAGCTTTTTTTTTTCTCTTTTTGCTTGGGCAATCATAAAGGAAATCCTGAGTGTTTACTAACTCGTTCTGTGCCGACAAAGCTTTGCAATTTCCATCATTTTTACCAAAGAAAACCTTGAGAAAAACTTTTCCAGCTTTTAGGTTTTTCCTCTTAACAAAAACCCATTCAGTAAAAATAACGGAAATACTTTTAAGCTTTAGCTATCAAAAGCGTTCGGTATATGTTTGTTTCATGGCAAATCTGGTTGCCCGGTTTGCAGCTTGAAATATATAAAAGTATTACTTTCCCTCCTTAACGACATTAATTACAGGAATGTTCCTAAAGCAATGACAGAACCGGGGGAACCTGTTTTACAGACACTAAAGGTTACATATTATGTAATTTTTTCTCTGGAAATATTTTAGAATTTCATTGCCTAGATTTTATTTACTAGCAGCAGTTCCTTGTTAATGGGTCAGGCCGGAGCACTGCCGCACTTTTCCCTGCAGTGAGATTTGTGTTAAATTCAGTTCTTTAAAGGAACTCAGGGCTGGAAGTAGGGGTAGGCAGAAGAGGCACCCACCAAGGGCACAATGTTGAGGTTGGCACCAGACAGGTACCTTCTGCCTACTGCTACTCTGTGCTGTCTTGTCCTCTGCCACTGCTTAACATGGTGGGCACCCACCCCTGGCCGGGTTGCCTAGGGTGCCCGGTTGGCTTGGCCCTCCCCTGAAGCAACTTGGTCAAAATTAGCTAGTTGTCCTTCCATTTAGTTGTGCTCTTTTCTGCCTTCCATTCTGAATTGAATTGAAATGCTGCTGTGCTTATGGATGCAGGGGAACCCTGGAGCTACCGTCAATTCTTGACCAGGCCTTAGTTCCAGGGCAGGCCCAGACTGGCAATCTGTGGGTTCCGGCAAATGCCAGAGGGGCTGCTGCAAGATGCCATAGACAGTCACTATTGGCCTGCTGCTGGGTACTTGAAATGCCAGGGCCTATTTCAAATTCTTGTATTCCAGGGTTCCCTTCACGCTCAGCATCAATAGGTGCAGTGGACTTGCACTCAAAGAATTGGGCACAGACGTCACTCACATACAAACAGCAGAAATGCCAGACGGACTTCCAAGCAACTGCCTCCGGTTTGCAACAAACATATGCGGTTACGTTCATTTGGTTTAATCGGACACAATATCGTTAGACACAACGTCAACTTGCAGCCGTAATGACACTGGAATTCTAGGGGAAAAAAACACTGCATTGTGGCAAAAAAAAAAATGTGCTCAAATTGCATTTTGCTCAAGGCACTTGTGGTTGTAAATGATCCCTATGGATTTGGCAACTTTTTTCCTTGACCGTTCAGTGCAGAGGGCTTGTTGGATAGGGCATACCAAGTGGCCCAAGAATGGAAAGGGTTCTATTAGTTCTGTACTAATGTTAATGCCCTATGCTGGCCATTGTTAAGCATATTCCCATAGGAGCCCCATCTACTGTACTATTGGTACAAGTATGGGACCTGTTATTCAGAATGCTCGGGACCTGGGGTTTTTTCCGGATAAGGGATCTTTCCATAATTTGGATCTCTATAACTTAAGTCTGCTCAAAATCATGTAAATATTGAATAAACCCAATAAGATTGTTTTGCCTTCAATAAGGGGTTGGGATCAAGTACAGGTACTGTTTTATTATTACAGAGAAAAGGGAATCATTTAACCATTAAATAAACCCAATAGGACTGTTCTGCCCCCAATAAGGGGTAATTATATCTTAGTTGGGATCAAGTACAGGTACTGTTTTATTATTACAGAGAAAAGGGAATCATTTAACCATGAAATAAACCCAATAGGGCTGTTCTGTCCCCAATAAGGGGTAATTATATCTTAGTTGGGATCAAGTACAGGTACTGTTTTATTATTACAGAGAAAAGGGAATCATTTAACCATGAAATAAACCCAATAGGGCTGTTCTGCCCCAATAAGGGGTAATTATATCTTAGTTGGGATCAAGTACAGGTACTGTTTTATTATTACAGAGAAAAGGGAATCATTTAACCATGAAATAAACCCAATAGGGCTGTTCTGCCCCCAATAAGGGGTCATTATATCTTAGTTGGGATCAAGTACAAGGTACTGTTTTATTATTACAATTTTAAAAATTATTTGCTTATAACAATAAATAATAAAAGAGTCTATGGGAGATGGCCTATCCATAATTTGGAACTTTCTGGATATCGGGTTTCCAGATAAGGGATCCCATACCTGTATACTATATTACAGGCTGATTTCTTGTGCTGGAAGGCGGCACACAGGCAGGCACACACAACAACAAAGCCATGTATTTACCACCTGCTCTATGGTAAGGTCAAGAGCGCCACCCCTCTCCTCTTCTGCACCACGCCCAAGATGGAGGCACCCATGGCCGATATGTGGGACGTTGCCAATGCACATCACACCGCACTTGGTGCAAAAATGTAAAATAAACAGATGCCTAAGACCTGGGTTTAATGCCCAAAAATAGGTATTTCTCTGTGAAGTTCCTGGGGTTTTTTAGACTACTAGTTTGGCTTGATCTACCAGTTCCTGGCTTTCTGCTTTGTTCCTGACTACGCTGATTGCCGTCTGCCCTGAATTTGACCAAGAGACTTGCTTAACCCCTTGCGTGCTGCATCCTGGATTTTCAGAACTCAGTTTCCAAAGTTTCAGCCTGTGTGATTTTGTACACCATTATAATACTGTTCTATGTACTGGCTTTATGTCCCTCTGTCTTGTAGCCACACTTTTGTCATGCTTTGTATCTTTAGATTCAGATATCCTAAAGGGGTGGTTCACCTATAAATAACCATTTCCCCCCCTTATGTAATAAAAGGCACTAGGTTTGCCCAGGAGCAGGAACCCATAGCAACTAATAAGACATTTGCTTTCATAGAGGTGACCAGTTAATGCCAACTGCTGATTAGTTGCTATGGGTTACTGCTCATGGGCAGACCTAGTGCCTTTTATTACATAACCCCACTAGTATGTTATAGAATGGCCAATTCTAAGCAACTTTTCAGCTGGTCTTCATTATTATTTTTTTTTATAGTTTTTGAACTATTTCCATTATTCTAATTCTTTGCACCTTTGTAAATGGGGGTCACTAACCCCAGCAGCCAAAAAACTACTTTTTGAGGTTACGATTTTATTGTTATTGTTACATTTTATAATTTCTCTTTCTATTCAGGACCTCACCTATTCATATACAGGTATCAGACCCCTTATTCAGAAACCCATTATCCAGAAAGCTGCGAATTACGGAAAGGCCATCTCCCATAGACTCCATTTTAATCAAATAATTCACATTTTAAAAAAATCATTTCCTTTTCTCTGTAATAATAAAACAGTACCTGTACTTGATCCCAACTAAGATATAATTACCCCTTATTGGGGGCAGAACAGCCCTATTGGGTTTATTTAATGGTTAAATGATTCCCTTTTCTCTGTAATAATAAAACAGTACCTGTACTTGATCCCAACTAAGATATAATTACCCCTTATTGGGGGCAGAACAGCCCTATTGGGTTTATTTCATGGTTAAATGATTCCCTTTTCTCTGTAATAATAAAACAGTACCTGTACTTGATCTCAACTAAGATATAATTACCCCTTATTGGGGGCAGAACAGCCCTATTGGGTTTATTTAATGGTTAAATGATTCCCTTTTCTCTGTAATAATAAAACAGTACCTGTACTTGATCCCAACTAAGATATAATTACCCCTTATTGGGGGCAGAACAGCCCTATTGGGTTTATTTAATGGTTAAATGATTCCCTTTTCTCTGTAATAATGAAACAGTACCTGTACTTGATCCCAACTAAGATATAATTACCCCTTATTGGGGGCAGAACAGCCCTATTGGGTTTATATAATGGTTAAATGAGTTCCTTTTCTCTGTAATAATAAAACAGTACCTGTACTTGATCCCAACTAAGATATAATTACCCCTTATTGGGGGCAGAACAGCCCTATTGGGTTTATTTAATGGTTAAATGATTCCCTTTTCTCTGTAATAATGAAACAGTACCTGTACTTGATCCCAACTAAGATATAATTACCCCTTATTGGGGGCAGAACAGCCCTATTGGGTTTATATAATGGTTAAATGAGTTCCTTTTCTCTGTAATAATAAAACAGTACCTGTACTTGATCCCAACTAAGATATAATTACCCCTTATTGGGGGCAGAACAGCCCTATTGGGTTTATTTCATGGTTAAATGATTCCCTTTTCTGTGTAATAATAAAACAGTACTTGTAATTGATCCCAACTAAGATATAATTAATCGTTATTGGAGCCAAAACAATCCAATATTGGGTTTAATTACTGTTTAAATAATTTTATAAGCAGAGGATCTGAATTACAGAAAGACCACTTATTCGGAAAACCCCAGGCCCCGAGCATTCTGGATAACGGGTCCCATACCTGTACCAGCCTCTCATTCAAACCACTCCCTAGTTGCTGAGGTACTTTGGACCCTAGCAACCAGATAGCTGCCAAAACTCCATACTGAAGAGCTTCTAAACAAAAAGTGAAATAATAAAAAAAAAACAAATTGTTTCAGATTATTACTTTCTACATAACACTAAAAATTAACTCAAAGCTAAACACCCCCTTTAGAATATAAGCAGTTGGGTTTCTGTGTATGATTGCCACATAGCTGTGTGACTGTTAATAAATACATAAAAATCATTCTGAAAGAAAAAAAAAGACATAGCACTACACTGAATAATGTTTTTAGGTTTATTATTAGATATTTATTAGGTACCAGACTAGCAGGAAAACTCTGCAAAAGGAAGTAAACAGTTTCATATTAACTGTCTGGCTTTGGGCTTTGTTTCCTTGTCTCCACACACACAGTGCCTGACACATAGCTCCGCCCCCAGAGAGAGGGGGGGTTTGGGCAGGTCAGGAAATTCCCTCATTACTGGCTGCTGTACCAGTACATAGTGAAAGTAAAGCGAGTCTGTCTCTTTCTCACAACTTGTGTCTTATTTGCAGCTTTTTCAAGTTTATAGGCAACTGCTGTATGTCAGGGCCTTCAGGGGAGCCTTCCATGCACAGTGCAGGTAAGTACTGACTGATTTCAAACCAAGTTCTTCCAAACAGAATATAACTGTGCCCTTCAGGAAGTGCCTTTAATATGTATCCAGGTTTAAAGAGATGAGGCGGCAACCTGTATAAACTATAAAAGCAGTATAATAATTATCTACAATTTCCTGATGCTGTTGGACTACAACTCCCATCAAACCTCAGCTACAGAGCAGAGAGCTGAGCATTTAGCTACATAAGTGTCAGGGAACTAATAGGAAGCGACCAGATATTAGTTGCTGATTGGTTTCCAGGGGTTACAATATCGGCCAGTCTTTTCCTGATGTTATATATGAGGTTGCTGCATAGCAACCGCACAGTAAACATAATTACCCTATGTATGTATGTATATCTTTATTTATAAAGTGCTACTTATGTACGCAGCGCTGTACAGAAGAATAGATTAATACAAACAGGGGGTTAATAAGATAATAGATAAATACAAAGTATAACAATATATACAAATAAATACAAGATACAGTTGCAATAAGAGTCAAAGACACAAGAGGAAGGAGGTCCCTGCCCCGTAGAGCTTACAATCTATATGGGAGGGTAACTTACACACAAATAGGCAAATATAAGGCTTTTAGACACTGTAAGAATCATTTACGATGCAGTGCTGTTGAATTTTCAGACACTGGGGGTCATTCATAAAGTTTGCGCAGAGAAAAAAGGTTGTTTTGTGCATGTTTTCCCCAAAATACATAAATTTTGCTCCGCTGTGCCCATTTTTTGCGAAACGCAGCAAACTTGCCACAAAGATTTGCAAATGAGACGCAGTTTGAGTGAGTAGGCCCTCTTTGTGTGCCCAAATATAGCGCCCGTTTTCACTTTACAATTTGCAAAATCATTTTAGCGAACATTTTTTTTTCTGCCCCTAAAGTTGTGGCGTAATTCAGGCGCAGAGTGTGCAAAAATATTTGCAATTTGCTGCTAACCGGCCTCCCTAACTCCCATCTTTCCCCCCTACAGTCTATATTAAATACTGCTGCCAGAATTCTCCTCCTCTCACCCAGGAGAGTTCAGGCCCTTCCCTGCTAAAGTCCTTATCGTGGCTCCCTATTAAACAAAGAATATCTTACAAACTCCTTCTCTTAACCTTCAAAGCCCTCCATTCCTCTGCTCCTCACTCCATCTCTTCCCTTGTGTCTCTGTACGTTCTTGGCCGACTCCTTCGTTCCTCGCAGAGCAACCGTTTGTTTGCGCCCCCCACTACTACTGCTGTTTCCCGCCTTAAACCTTTCTGTCTGGCTGCCCCTTACATTGGGAATGCCCTCCCTGATTTCCTGAATCCTCCCTCAGTCTTTTTAAAACTAAACTTAAAGACTCCCTTTTGGAGCACTCGCCCAGCACCTGATCTGGAAACTGGCACTTATACTGTAATGTCACCCACTGTGACCTACAGCACTTATATTTGCCTATTTGTGTCTGTTAGTTACCCCTCCCATATAGATTGTAAGCTCTACGGGGCAGGGACCTCCTTCATCTTGTGTTTCTGACTCTTATTGCAACTGCACCTTGTATTTATTGTATTTATTGTTGTACTTTGTATTTATCCATTATCTTTTGTATTTATCCATTATCTGTAACCCCCTGTCTGTATTAATGTATTCTACTGTACAGCGCTGCGTACATAAGTAGCGCTTTATAAATAAAGATATACATACATACATATACCATATTTAAAAACCTATCGCACTGCAAATAAAATAAAAAGTTGCACTTAGTTTGCACATTAAAATGAATTAAATGAATAGGCGGCGAACTTCTCCATTTATTCTACACAGCTTTTTACCCTTTGGGGTATATTTATCCTGCTGTGTAAAAAGTGGAGTGAAGCATTACCGGTGATGTTGCCCAGGGCAACCAATCAGCAATTAGATTTCAACAGTTAGAAAACCAGAGCAAAACATCTGATTGGCTGCTATGAGCAACATCACTGGTAATGTTTTACTCCACTTTTTACACAGCAGGATAAATATACATCTAATTACCCTGTGTCCATTTTGCAGATTATATGATAACATATTATAATTCCTTAACTTCTCTGCTGAAAATTAATCCCTGACGTTCCTTTTATTTCTCAGATAATTTCTGTGGCGCAGAGTATTGAGTAATATGAGTATTACTTGAAAATCCATGAGGAGAGTTTTGCTTTGTCTATAAGCCTATGGAAGAATAGGGAATACAGAGAAATATAATCATCATCGCCCTGGGAATTCACATAACACCTGCGGCATGCCGGGCAGACGGTCAAACAACAAGAAGCATTTTCCAACATCACCAATGGGGGCCCCAGCCAGCTGCAACAGCCAAGAAGAACAGTGCCCCATTTGCCTGAGTGGGTTTAAGGACAAGCAAACGCTGGAAAAGTGCAAGCATTCCTTCTGTGGGGACTGTATAAGCAGGGCTCTACAGGTGAAGAAAGCCTGCCCCATATGTGGCTGTTTGTATGGGGAGCTGACCGGAAACCAGCCTGATGGCAAAATGGAGTTTGTCAGGGACGCTTCTTTGCACCTGCCTGGCTATGAGCAATATGGGGCCATTATTATCCGTTACACATTCCAACCAGGCATTCAAGGGGTAAGTTGTATTGTTTTATTTACTAATGGGGCAACATTTATATGTTTGTTACTCATTCAAAAAAATTGATGTGTTTGGCCAAATCATTAAATATAAAATAGATTTGTCTTAAAGTGATTGTTCACCCTTTGTTAACTTTTAGTATGATTTAAATTTTTTATTATTTGGTTTTTTTTTAATTATTTTACTATTTGTTCAGCAACTCTCCAGTTTGGAATTTTAGCTGTTATCTGGTTGCTAGGTTCCAAATTACCTTAGCAACCAGGGACTGATGTTAGAGTTGCAATGAGAGAATATAAATAGGAGAGGGTCTGAATAGAAAGATAAATAATAAAAAGTATCAATCACAATAAAATTGTAGCCTCCTAGGGCAATTGTTTTATGATGGCCGGGGTCAGTGACCCCCATTTGAAAGCTGGAGAGAGTCTGAAAACACAGGCAAATAATTCAAAACTGTACAAAATAAATAATGAAGACCATTTGAAAAGTTGCTTAGAATTGGCCATTCTACAACTACTATAAAACTAATGGTGAACCATCCCTTTAATGAGAGAGTTTACATTGCAATTGCTGGGTGATGGCGCAGCATTTTACAATTAATTAACTCCATTAAGAATTTAATCCTATTAAGAATATTTGTCCGGAATAAATCTGCCCTACTGTTGGCGTCCCTGTAAACGCTTTCCTATTGGCAATGATGTAACTAGCTGGGGGAAATCATACGGCTTTGTTTTTCTGAAGTAGGCCGAAGTTTCCTTGCAAGTGGTGATCACTTCCAGGACACAGCATTAAAATCAAATTAGTATGGGATTCTTTTGGAAAAAAATCTGCTGCATCTATTGGCTCAACCCATGGAAACCCTGCACTAACTGCCACATTCATTCAGTGTGGCGCTAGCTCCAAGGTCCGCCAGCATCCCCAGTATGACAATATAGAAATGCAAAGAGTGGGTTTGGATGCAAGTACTGTACCTTTAATGAATGGTATCAACACATTTACATCTATTTCAGGGTGACTGCACTTGCAGCTGCATTTGTAAGTTACCCTTATAAAATCCTTACAGATATTTCCAGGCTGGAATTGAATCTAGAGTTACTTTTATCTATTTATGTTTTTTTTTAAACAAAATGTAATGTGAAATTATCCTATTCATTAGTATTTTCTGCATTTGGTATCTATATGAAGCATGTATGAAAGTGAAATCAGGGTTCCTCATATTTCATAATCCAAACAAAGTGGGAAAATGTATCTGTGCTATACTTAGACTACAGGTTTATGTTGTTTTTTTTACCCACAATGCAGTGCATTTCCCGTAATTTGTTGAATTCCCATAATTTGTGAGTCATTTCACTTTTTAGGGGGAGTTAAACTTGATGCAGTTGCACTTGTGCTTTGTTGTGTTTGCAATATGCACTGACAATTGACCAATGGCCATCATTTCAAGAGTCAAAATAAAGTCTGCACCTGATTCTTAAGAGCATTTACTTTGCACTTTTTTGGCTTTTTGGTGAGAACCCTGGAGGGGCAGTAGCTCCATGGTCCCCCTGCCTGTACTGTTCATGCATTGAGAAGGAAAGGGGGCAGCCCTACTGCTTATACCTTCTGCTAAGTAGTGACATGGCTATACACATCATACAACCTATTGATTGGGTGGTCTGTCCATCCAATGGATGTTAGTGCTTTAAAGAAGAAGTAAAGTCTAAATCACTGGGGGGTGCCAAATGTTAGACACCCCAGTGATTGTAATCACTAAGCTAATACCCTGGGCTGTGGGTACTTTTCAGCAAACACCACAAAGCAGTCTTCTTCTTTCACTTCTTCTCTCTTCAATGCCCCTGGGCCGATGCATGTACAGTAGAATAAAAAAGACAGCTTTTTTGATAAACTTCTTCACTTACTTACCCGCGTGAGGAAAGAAGAAGCAGGAGAATTAGTTTTCCATGGTGTTCACTGAAAAGTACCCTGTGCTGGTGCAGTTAAAGCACTTGCCCAGGGTATCCAGTAAGTGATTATTATCACTGGTGGTGTTTGGCCTTTTTTTTGACATTTTGTACCCCCCCCCCCAGTCATTTATGCTTTTCTTCTCCTTTAATAGGGAGGTCAGTATGGAGAGAGAGAAGCTTCCTTATATTTGTCACTGTTTTGCTTGTCAGATAAATAAGGGACTTTTTCAATGCATAGTTGAAGTGCTAAGATATGTGGTAGATTAATTCTTGCATATTCCGTGTTATGTTTAGTTGGCAAGTTGTCCAGTCTTCTCAAATGCACATTGATTGAAATAATATTCATCCTTTTATATTGTAGCTGAAACTCATCACTACAAAAATCAACTAATTTGATCTTCTTTGCTTTTAGCCAAAGCATCCCAATCCCGGAGTAAGATACCCAGGAACAACTCGGGAGGCGTTTTTGCCTGACAGCCCCAGGGGAAACAAAGTCCTAAAATTATTTGAAAAAGCCTTCAATCAACGTTTAACCTTCACCATTGGGACATCAGTGACCACAGGGCGCTCCAATGTCATAACATGGAATGATATTCACCATAAAACTAACTGCACAGGAGGCCCACAGATGTAATAACCTTGTATTCATATACAATATTGCGTGTAAATGAACTAAAATGCTTATATTTGGTATATATTTCTACAATCTAGGTATTTCTAAAAAGAAAAGCTTGTGAGCCAGAACTCACTTGTGTTTTCTGACTAAGTTTTACCACAATCTGAGGATTGAATTGAGATGTGGTAATGGCAGATTCTGTTAATGCCTTTAAGAGGGGCCTGGATGAGTTCTTGAACAAGCAGAATATCCAAGGCTATTGTGATACTAATATCTACAGTTAGTATTAGTGGTTGTATATATAGTTTATGTATGTGAGTGTATAGATTGGTAGGTGTGGGTTAGGTGTGCTGGGTTTACTTGGAAGGGTTGCACTTGATGGGCACTGGTCTTTTTTCAACCCTATGTAACTATAAATCAGTCTCTCAAGTGTCTGAAAGAAGGCCAAAGTTACTCGGTTGCTATTGATGCACGCTGAGTAAAGGGAGGGCATTGCTGAAGTCACTGTTTGAGTTCAGTTTTAGCTAGGTTGAGTTTGAGGTGCCTTATGAAGAGCCAGTCCAATCAATTCACTTGATTCTCAAGCAATTTTGTGCTTGTATTAAATTAATAAAGTTACTTGCCAGTACCAGTGTAGGTTATATACCCTTCCCCATGGAAGTGGTACCCATTAAACACAAATCCTCATCAGTCCGATGCACAAGCCTTGCTCCCCAGTGGGAGAGGACCATTAAATAGAAAAGCTAAAGGTAATTAACATTGTTTTAGGGCAGTGACACAAGGGAAATGTGTTTCCTGCGGTAAAAAACTTGATACCACTGTTGACAAATCTCCCCAAAATTTCCTTCCCCTTGGCTAACATTGTAATCCCCACAAGTAGATAAAATTACCCCTCGATTAAGCCAAATCACCAGGAGTAAGGTCATTACAGTGTTAGTGAAGGGCAATGCATTTTTGAGGAGATCACCTGTGGTATCAAGTTTTGAATGCGGGAGACACATTTCCCCACGTGCATTTCCCTTAAGAGGGCATTGGCTGGGAAACTATCCGTGCAAATTATCCATTATTATCCATGCAATAATATTATACGTAACAGTGATTCATACTATTATTGGTAGATTTCTAGTGGCCTGCAGTTCACGATCAATATTAATGTACTATGGATATCAGTTGATTAGGTAGGTTTGAAAATTTCACCTGCCTACGTACCAAATCGGCCAGTTCAGGAACGATTGGAACAATAGGAAGATGCCCATACTGTGTGGAGCCCTTCATATGCTTCTTGTCCGTCCTGCCTATAGGGGTGGAGATTGTACCCAGGCAACCAATGTATGGGCACTTTAAGTCTGCAGACTAAATGCTTTTTAACCGCACATCAAATTCCATCGACATCCTAAGTACTTGTTTTACCCTTTTAACAATGCATTTTACCGTTTTTTTCCCTGAATTTAATATATACAGTATTTTACACACATTTTTTTTTTACATGTCTACAAAAATATATATTGTTATTGTGTTGTAGGTTCGGATACCCAGACCCAACCTACCTGCGGAGAGTTGAGGAGGAGCTGGAAGCCAAAGGTCTGACAGCCGACTAATGGAAGCATCAGTCTCAGAAGAGCAGAAGCCGTTAGCAGAGCAGAAGATGCGTTTGTTTTCTACCTGATTTCAGCTGCTGTTCTTCTTTATTATGCAGTTTCCTTAAATTGTTTCTCAGTGGATTTGATTTTTTTTGTGATATGTTACATAAAGATATGAGGGATGTTTTTACTGCACAAAATGTTCAAACATACTGGCGCATCACTTACACCATGTAACGTTTTGGGGGCACACCCCTTTGTCAGACGTTGTAAGGTTTGCTACTAATAAAATAGCTGGGTTCATCGCGCTTAAACAAGTCCTGTTGTGCCAGTATTTTTGTGCATTTTGGAACATAGTGGAGGGTGCTGAAGCCTCCCTAAATATTGTGCACCAGGCGGAACACACGTGGAAAGGTGTGGATTGGCTTACTGCACAAAATCCATACAGAGAAAAAAAAGATCTTTTGTTATCTATTGTTCAAGTTGCCCACTGAGGTCTTGTTTATCCAGTTATCTATGTAGTACTGACTCTGATTCACCTTTAATGTCTTAATATAGCTAAAGCCAATATGTGTCAATTTTATTTAGCGGTTCTTCTTGTCCTTCTTGAGTATAGTTGCACTGTATATTATAGGAACTGTATGTTATAGAATACTTTACGTTAGATGAAGAATGTACAAAAATTGCAATATTCTCTTTGTTCCCAACAATGAAGACTACCCAAAAATTATTATGAAAGTGCTTTTGGACCAAAGCAGTATTGCTGTCAAAGAAAATAGGTTTAAGTAACTCTCCACCTTGCCTACCTCATTGTTATTATGAAAGGCCTCATATGGATGCTTCTATACTGTATGTTCCACATCATGAATGAATAGAATAGTAGAGCCACAAGAAGTAGATGCTTCCCCAATGTAACATGGGACCTTGGTGCCTCAGACCGTTGAGCCTGAACCATTATCCAGGAATGGACTGGCACTCATAGCAACCCAAAATCAGGCAGTGTAAATAAAATGTTAGAGCTTATTACAGGGAATATACCGTAAATGACAAAGATCCTCAGGGTCAGATAGGGCCACTGGGAAATGCCATTGAAACACAAATGCCTGACCCCCCTGAATACCCAGGATCTGCGGGACAGGGAGACTGATTCATCCATGGGTGGATGTCCGCGCCAAGCAGTACTGGCAGCCAGAGGTACTGTATGCTTCATGGGGGAATGATAGGGCAGGAACATGGCAATGGGGGTGAGGGGCCCTTGCGGTGGTAGCCAGTTGGCCCAAAAACCCCAGTCCTGCACTGGAGAGCCTTACCCTCTGACTAGGTCCTTCTAAAGCATTTAGTGTGTAAAGCTATCTGTACATTTTATCTTCCAATAATAAAGACTGCTATTCTTTTTCAGTGGCAGGTCATGGTTTTTTTGTAAGTGCCAGACCATTCGTTAGAATTTGAAATACTTGTTCTAATCCATCCATACTAATCCATATGCCTCAAACAGTTGGAGACTCAAAACCAATCAGCCCACACATGGATAAGTTACGTTTCAGTTAATTTAAGGCTTGATTTGTCAAATATTAACATGAGAATTCTGTAGGCTTCCCAGACTTTGGATATTGGTTTGAAACAGTCCAACTGACCATCTGATTTGATAGACCAGTTTATTTATAATATTAAATATGACTTGGGATGCACCGAATCCAGGATTTGGTTCAGGATTTGGCCTTATTGCGCAGGGTTCAGTTTGACTGAATCTACCGTCCTGGGCGAACCGAATCCGAATTAGCATGTGCTAATTAGTATTCAAAAGGGTTAAATGTTAGGGGGGAAAATAATTCTGCCACATGCTGTGATTTTTAACCCTTTCCGGTCATAATTAGCATATGCTAATTAGGATTCAGTGTGGAATTCGTCAGGGTGGGTTTGGGGGTTTGGCCGAACCCAAAAAAGTGGGTGCATCCCTAAATATGACAAATCCCAAAACTGTTATGGCCAATTGAAATTGGTAGATCCATACAGATTTTTAGTATATCATTCAAGGTTTGCATAGCAATAATACAATCAAATTGGAGATAAAGTTACTTTTTATTTTAATATTAAATATATTATCTAAGGAATCTAACTTTATAAAAGGAGATATATATATATATATATATAAAACTACAGACAAAAAAACTAAACATTTATTTTAAATGAATGTTGCAACCATAAATTATCAGTTACTTATACAAACCTGCTTGCTGAGCCTTAACATGTAATTTTTGGACTTTTAATTGAAGGGAATGTGACATCTGTATTCTCAGAGGTTTGGTCATTTTTCTATTTAACGTGCAGCTTTTCAAGCCTCCGTGCCATACGGCTCAGCATTTTCAGCTAAAGGATCATTGGAACAGTTGCTGCTCGTTGGCCGGCTTGCTTGGCATGGCACCCTGCACTATGTACCAGTGGATCCGGATGTGC
Source organism: Xenopus tropicalis (assembly GCF_000004195.4). Classification (NCBI taxonomy): domain Eukaryota; kingdom Metazoa; phylum Chordata; class Amphibia; order Anura; family Pipidae; genus Xenopus; species Xenopus tropicalis. The sequence continues at coordinate 123,206,798 of NC_030684.2, read as the reverse complement.
AGTATCATGCTTGCTGCAGGGATACTATTCATGCTTTCTCAGGTTCTGGCTACAGAGGACACAGCTGCCTGCACTCTGGAATTTCCAACTTCAGAGAAGTATTTTCAGGACGGGGACTTCATTATTGGGGGTATCATTGCTCTTAGAACACAAATAATGACATTTAAAGAAAATGACTTCAGCACAAAACCTTATGCAAAGTATTCAGCATGTCACATGTAAGTGATCATACCGGGAATCTAATAATCTAATATATGCATTATGTGATCACTTTGATCTCTTTTAATACAGAAGCCAATTCCCCAAAATTCTATATATAATGACATATTTAATATTTTACTGATACAGGTATGAGATCCCTTATCCAGAAACCCATTATTCATAAAGCTTTGCATTACAGGAAAATGATCAAAATGATTTTCTTTTTTATAGTACCTTGTACTTGATAGATAACTATGCTGGATGAATCCATATTTGTAGCAATACAGTCCTACTGAGGTTATATAATGTTTCATTGATTTTTAAGGCATGGAGATCGTAATTACAAAAAGATCCCTTATCTGGAAAACTACAAATTCCAAAATTTCACAAAATAGATCCTATACCTGTATATAAGTCAGTATGTATCACTGTACAGGTATAGGACCCATTATCCAGAATGCTCGGGACCAAGGGTATTCCAGATAAGGGGTCTTTCCGTAATTTGGATCTCCATACCTTAAGTCTGCTAAAAAATCAATAAAACATTAATTAAACCCAATAGGATTGTTTTGCTTCCAATAAGGATTATTTATATCTTAGTTGGGATCAAGTACAGGTACTGTTTTATTATTACAGAGAAAAGGGAATCATTTAACCATTAAATAAACCCAATAGGGCTGTTCTGCCCCCAATAAGGGGTAATTATATCTTAGTTGGGATCAAGTACAGGTACTGTTTTATTATTACAGAGAAAAGGGAATCATTTAACCATTAAATAAACCCAATAGGGCTGTTCTGCCCCCAATAAGGGGTAATTATATCTTAGTTGGGATCAAGTACAGGTACTGTTTTATTATTACAGAGAAAAGGGAATCATTTAACCATTAAATAAACCCAATAGGGCTGTTCTGCCCCCAATAAGGGGTAATTATATCTTAGTTGGGATCAAGTACAGGTACTGTTTTATTATTACAGAGAAAAGGGAATCATTTAACCATGAAATAAACCCAATAGGGCTGTTCTGCCCCCAATAAGGGGTAATTATATCTTAGTTGGGATCAAGTACAGGTACTGTTTTATTATTACAGAGAAAAATTTAATCATTTTTAAAACTCTGTATTATTTTATTATAATGGAGTCTATGGGAGACAGGCTTTCCATAATTCGGAGCTTTCTGGATAATGGGTTTCCGGATAAGGGATCCCATGCCTGTATTAGGTTTTTCGATCCACGAGCCTAGACCAGCCAGTAACAACTGATTGTAGATATTGAATCCCATAACCAAAAAAAAAAAAGTATTGATACATTTCTATCTAATTCATTATTTCCCTTTAGTTTTAGTGAATCTTTCTGAATTGTTGTAATGCTATCAAAATAGTTATTTGGAATGATGATGATGAATATTATTTATACAGCTCCCCTGTATCCTGTAGCACTTTACAGAATAGGGGGTTACAAACAGAAAACCTAACAGTTACATATGCAGACAAACATTTCAACTGAATATATATAAGTTACAATTGGATATTGATAGGTGACAATAGGGTAAGGGCCCTGCTCACAAGAGCTTACAATTAAAAGGGAGACAATGTGAGACATAAGGAGAGAGTAACCAGCGTGATTGCAGAGTTCCAGTTGGTTGGAATAATAAAAGTAAGTGCATAGTAAATATGGAAAACCAGTAGATAATGTGTGTAACAGTAAAGACTAGGAGGGTTAGGAAGGTGGTAAATTTGCTGGGGGTTTAGGTTATAGGTTTGAATGAAAATGTGGGTTTTTGCTTAAAAGCTTGGAGGCTCTAAAAGTGTCCATTGGGCCATAGAGATAGTTCCAGAGGATGGGTGCCGCACATGGAACGTACTAGATGCAGGAGTGTGAATAAGTCATTTGTGTGGGAAGGAAATAAGATGGTAGTGTGTATTACGCCTAGTGGTAATAAACCCCCAGATCATTTTGGATCAATCAAAATGGAGCAATAACAGTTTTTTTTTATAGAACAGTCCCCAAGTTTGTGCCAAGGCTTAGTGTATGGGATAAAAAAAAGAAAACGGTCTATCATCTTACCAGAGTATTCAGTGTTATAAGGGCAAACCGGAAAGTAAGCTTCAGAAGGAGAAAGGTGCAAGTGCATAATTCAGTAACAAGCACAAATCTTTACAGCTGAGCGATCATTTTCTCGTGCTGGGCAGGGTGCAAAGTGCAAAAACCAGCCACAAACCATTGCTTAGTGCCAAGAATCAAAGAGCAGCAATGTGTGACTATAGTAAATAAGCACTGAGGTGTAGCTAGTACTAAATGTTGTACTTGATTGCGGCAATGCCCTTAACAATGGAATTTTGAGAAAGAATGTCACATTATGGGTAAAAAACTCATATTTTTTTTAAAACTTGCACTGAAATAATCTCTATAATCATAATAAGTGGCAACTCCACCTTAGTTCTTTTCATAAAATGCTTATGTCAGGTAATGATTTGTGTTTTTCCTGAGCAGATTTAACATCAAATACTTAGAAAGTCTGCTGGCCTTTGTTTATGCGATCAATGAAATCAACAGCAACCCAGATCTCCTTCCGAATATTACCCTTGGGTTCCATATTGTAGAGCCTTGCTTTCAAGAACAAAAGGCAATGATTGGAATGGTGGAACTACTTGCGGGAAGCAAAGCCCCAGTACCTAATTACCGCTGTAATCACTCACACCCTTTACTGACTGTTGTTGACGGAATATCATCTAAAGTCACTCTTCTCTTTGCTAGAACATTTGGAAGTTACAAGATTCCCCAGGTCAGAGGAAAAACTAAAAAGGAAAAGTGTAGTAGGACGGAGCACGCTAGGACTACTGAGTTTAAAAAATATATCAATCTTTATTAGTAGCTTCCATTAAAAACATAGTGCAGAGTTACCAAAACTAGAACTCCCTAGCTTGACGCGTTTCGTGGCTCAAGGCCACTTCCTCAGAAGCTTAAACAGGAGTCTCACGCCCACCCATTGTTTAAATACCCTACCTTGCACTCACCCAGTAAATAATTAACCCTTTATGTGACTGTTTTTGTTGACACCCAGTATTATATGTATATTGATCATTCAGTTGTTACACTATTATGTTGCTGTAAACCAAAACTAAACAGATATATAATCCCTATGAACCCTAAATAATGTGCATATAAAAATATAAAAAATATATGTGATAATACAACATATCTAAAAATAAGAAACATCCCTTTATCATTGCTCACAGTAGGGTATGTAACATAGATATCCATATATACTTAGTGATCACAAAACATATTTGAAAGGAAAAGGAAAAACTAAAAACTGCACTTGAGAATATTTAGTGCCATCATATGTATCTATATGTTATGCTACTGTGTTTTTGTTGCTGATTTCTATAAAGCAAGGTCTTAGGATAAAAATTTGAAGTGGGGCCCTTTTCTCCTGGTCAGGCAGCTGACCGTGGATAAACATACTGTAAATAAGGAATAGGGGTTCAGGGGAATGATTCCATTCTACATTCAGATGCACCTATATCAAAGGTATATAGAAATACAGATTTTATAACTGTCTGTTACTAAATGGATATAGTTACATAATTATTTTGGATTGAAAATAACAGAAGTCCAAGGTCAACCCTTCTAACAATAATACTAAGTGGCTCAGTTTTACGGCAACAGGAGGGGGAATGTGTGTATACAAGCCTCAGTATATATAATCCCCAGGCTATCTTAGCTAAAAGCCAAATGCAAATGAAGTGATAACAAGCTCACCCCGTAAATTATGTGGTCCGGGTGTATAAACCCCGGACCCTCCACCTCCAACACACGACTTTAAAACAGTCCTGGCAAAGTTATTGGGAAAAGCACTCACCAAAGACAAGTGGTGGTCCAGGTGCAGCGCCCTGAACCCGTAGCTTGAGGTATTAAGCGAACATCAGTTTGAAGAAAAATGGCACGCACTCCTTGGTCCACTAAAACTTGTCTTTATTGTAGAGATCTTAAAACAAAAAGGTCCTGACCCGTTTCGTATACAGAAGATACGTAGTCATAGGCACAACCCTTCTAAATGAACCCCACTGTACATACAGTATATATATATATATATATATATATATATACAGTATATGCAATACAGTAACTATACCTAACTAATTGTAGATCACTATAGCCTTAGATATTATGCTAGTCAAGAAGTTGTGCCCTCGCCGTGAAAAAACCCCCTACGCTGCTTAAATTAAACTTGAGTCACTCAAGTGGTGGCCTATGATTCTTTGATCTTTTTTTTATAGGAATAATGTCCTTTAATGTAAAGTGTAATCATGTTCCCTCACTAGTGTCTTTTTCCCAGAGAAAACAACCCCAACCCTGACAGTCTAACCTCATAGCTTAAATCTTCCATCCCCTTAACCAGTTTAGTTGCAGTCTCTGCACTCTCTCCAGCTCATTAATATCCTTCTTAAGGACTGGAGCCCCAAACTGCCCCCCATACTCAAGGAGAGGCCTTACCAGGGATATATGGATCAGGGATGAGGTAGTGACCTTACACACTTGCCTTTAGATAGAAAAACAATTTGTGTAGGGGTATAAGTGATGGGTCAAGTATTATTTGCTGCCACAGTATTACTACTTAGCTCAGGTCTCTGACTGATGCTTATTTCTGTTCCACATGGCACCACCCACCCACTACCCTGCTTGGTCTTCAAGCCACCTTACCAGTCCACATACCAACAGCATCCAACTTGATCAGAAGGCCATTTATTAAATATTAAAATTTAAAATATTTTATCAACTAGACTTTTTTTTAAACTGAATTACCTGACCAATCTGACAACCTTATTAATGTTTCAGATTAGCTATGCCTCCATGGATTCAGTTCTAAGTGATAAGGTCCAGTTTCCGTTTTTCTACCGCACAGTCCCTAATGAAGCTTCACAGTTCCAAGCACTTGTGCTATTAATAAAACAATTTGGATGGTCTTGGGTTGGAATACTGGTTTCAGACAATGATTCTGGGCTACAAGCAAGTCAAACGCTAAAAGTGGAGCTTGAACTCATTGGCGCCTGTGTTGAATTCCTTGAGTTTCTTCCTTACCGGAAGAGTTTAGATGATAGCAGAAAAATGAAGATTTACAAAACTTTAATTGCATCCTCCTCCAAAGTGATAATAGCTTATGGAGATCGTGATTATATGCTTGTATTACATATCATATTGTATATGTATCCAGTCCCTCTAAAGGTATGGATTATTTCTGTTCAGTGGAATTTCTCTACTGGGAGCGAGGCATCTTTTCTAAATTTTATCCCCTTCAATGGCAGTTTAGCCTTGACCCTGCAAAGCAAAAGCATCCCTGGTTTTAAAGAATTCGTTTACGGTATAAGACCCGACCTTTACCTAAACTATCAATTCATTTCTGATTCATGGGGAGAATTTTTTGGATGTGATTGGAAAGAAAAACATGATGAGCAGTACAAATGTACTGGTAATGAAAATATTCTAAACGTAGAGAATGGAAACCTAGACAAAGATCTTTCATTCTATACCTACAGCATATATAATGCAGTGTATGCTTTGGCCTATGCCTTCCAAGCTTTACTTTCTGAGAAAATGGAAGAGCACACATATGCAGGGGACATTCGGCCTTGGGAGGTAAGCCAAGACGAGTATGTATGTATGTATATATTTATTTATAAAGTGTATGTAGTATGTAGACACCTGCCTGTCCAAAATCTCATTTCAACACCAAAGATTATATAAAGTTGGTCCTTCCTTTGCTACTACAAAAAAAAGCCTTTACCCTCCTGTCTTCTGGAAAGGGTTTCCACTAGATGTTGAAACATTATTGGCAGGATTTGTATAGTGCATACAAAGAAACAACAGTGATATCCATAAAAAATCTCTATCAAAAAAGAAAATCCAAAACAAAGATTGTACCATAAGTGTCGTATACGGTCCCTTTTTATTTTTTTAGCTTCATAAGTACTTAAAGAATGTCCGTTTTACAAACAGCGCTGGCGAGGAAGTGCACTTTGATGACAAGGGGGAATTTAATTCAGATATAGACATTCTGAACTGGATTGTTTATCCAAATGAAACAATGGATGGGATACGAGTTGGGAAATATCATCAGAAATCACTTTTGAAAAAGATAATTATCAATGAAAGTATGATAAGATGGAGCGCTCATTTTAACCAGGTAGCTGTTTTTTTTTCTTGTAGCACCTGAATGGAATAAGGTTTTAAAATATAGTCATAATATTAGTGTTGCTGTGCAGCATTCTTACTATTATGCCTTAGTCTACAGGTCAGGTGTTTTTAAAAAAACATTGGTCAATAGACCTGGACAAAGTTTGCATTGTAACTTGCATTTTGTCACTGTCTTTAACACATCTACACATATTCCCACAATACACATGTATTAGTTGCTGCCCCCAGGTATTAAAGAGCATGACCTTGGAACATCTGCACATTAATACATAAAAGTAATAGAATTTATAATGGCAGTATTTCTGTAATGGCGATGGTGATGTCCTTGTGTTATATAGACTCCATAGCATAGGAACAACCTGCAGCCCACTTATCTTCAGCAAGTTTTTCACCAATGGTTTCCATGACTTCTCACTGGAGATGGCCCAGTGGCAAATGTTATGAGATACAGAAGACCAGATAGAGAGTAATAACATAATGTAGTTTACAACAAGTTGAAATATGGTAGGAGGAGACAAAGTTGCATAATCAATAACATTAGTGGGACTACATTTTTCCATGTGGTTTTGCTCCAAAATCCTGGTTCATGACAATTGCAATGAAATCATTCACTTATTGCCTTGTGGTCTCTGATATATGTCAGATTTATGACAATTTGTTTATCCTGTGCTGCTGTGTATACATTTTATGATCTTTCATTTGCTGTATTTTACCATGCCTGAAGCAGTGATAGTGAAAATAAATCCACACGTTCATACCCAAGGGGTATTAGGAGAATATCTGGGGATAATTCTAATGTGACAGGATACACCATTTGGGGGAAAGGGTTATGACCGGGGGTTCTTTTGGGAAAAAACACACTGTAGCCCCCCTTCCTGATCCCTTTATAATCATGTTGCTGATCAGACTGAACCCTCATATGCTGTTACACTCAATTGTAATACTGAATAAAGTGTACTTATTAATAAGGTAAATGTTCTATGTTGTTTACATTGATGTTCCTCAAAACCAGACTCCACAGTCAGCCTGTAGTGGAACATGCTTTCCTGGATTCAGAAAGTATCAACGAGAGGGAAAACCACGCTGCTGCTATGAATGTGTCCACTGCCCTGAAGGAGAGATATCCAATCAAACAGGTGATGCATATAATATATATTTTTATAAAATATAACAAGTATACAATCTTTTATATAAAAATCTCCCATGGAGTCCATTTTAAACAAATAATTCTAATTTTGTAATAACTAAGCTGAATGAATCCATACTGGTAGCAAAATAATGAGTGTATAGATAAGTCATGTATGGGTTTATGTATGTGAGTGTATAGATAGGTCAGTATGGGTCTGTATGTGAGTGGATAGATAGGTCAGTGTGGGTCTGTATGTGAGTGTATAGATAGGTCAGTATGGGTCTGTATGTGAGTGTATAGATAGGTCAGTGTGGGTCTGTATGTGAGTGGATAGATAGGTCAGTGTGGGTCTGTATGTGAGTAGATAGATAGGTCAGTGTGGGTCTGTATGTGAGTGGATAGATAGGTCAGTGTGGGTCTGTATGTGAGTAGATAGATAGGTCAGTGTGGGTCTGTATGTGAGTAGATAGATAGGTCAGTGTGGGTCTGTATGTGAGTAGATAGATAGGTCAGTGTGGGTCTGTATGTGAGTAGATAGATAGGTCAGTGTGGGTCTGTATGTGAGTGGATAGATAGGTCAGTGTGGGTCTGTATGTGAGTGGATAGATAGGTCAGTATGGGTCTGTATGTGAGTGTATAGATAGGTCAGTATGGGTCTGTATGTGAGTGTATAGATAGGTCAGTATGGGTCTGTATGTGAGTGGATAGATAGGTCAGTATGGGTCTGTATGTGAGTGGATAGATAGGTCAGTATGGGTCTGTATGTGAGTGGATAGGTCAGTGTGGGTCTGTATGTGAGTAGATAGATAGGTCAGTGTGGGTCTGTATGTGAGTGGATAGGTCAGTGTGGGTCTGTATGTGAGTAGATAGATAGGTCAGTGTGGGTCTGTATGTGAGTGGATAGATAGGTCAGTGTGGGTCTGTATGTGAGTGTATAGATAGGTCAGTGTGGGTCTGTATGTGAGTGTATAGATAGGTCAGTATGGGTCTGTATGTGAGTGGATAGATAGGTCAGTATGGGTCTGTATGTGAGTGGATAGGTCAGTGTGGGTCTGTATGTGAGTAGATAGATAGGTCAGTGTGGGTCTGTATGTGAGTGGATAGATAGGTCAGTGTGGGTCTGTATGTGAGTGTATAGATAGGTCAGTATGGGTCTGTATGTGAGTGGATAGGTCAGTGTGGGTCTGTATGTGAGTAGATAGATAGGTCAGTGTGGGTCTGTATGTGAGTGTATAGATAGGTCAGTATGGGTCTGTATGTGAGTAGATAGATAGGTCAGTGTGGGTCTGTATGTGAGTAGATAGATAGGTCAGTGTGGGTCTGTATGTGAGTGTATAGATAGGTCAGTATGGGTCTGTATGTGAGTGTATAGATAGGTCAGTGTGTGTCTGTATGTGAGTGTATAGATAGGTCAGTATGGGTCTGTATGTGAGTGGATAGATAGGTCAGTATGGGTCTGTATGTGAGTGTATAGATAGGTCAGTGTGGGTCTGTATGTGAGTGTATAGATAGGTCAGTGTGGGTCTGTATGTGAGTGGATAGATAGGTCAGTGTGGGTCTGTATGTGAGTGGATAGATAGGTCAGTATGGGTCTGTATGTGAGTGTATAGATAGGTCAGTGTGGGTCTGTATGTGAGTGGATAGATAGGTCAGTGTGGGTCTGTATGTGAGTGGATAGATAGGTCAGTATGGGTCTGTATGTGAGTGGATAGATAGGTCAGTATGGGTCTGTATGTGAGTGAATAGATTGGTCAGTATGGGTCTGTATGTGAGTGGATAGATAGGTCAGTGTGGGTCTGTATGTGAGTGGATAGATAGGTCAGTATGGGTCTGTATGTGAGTGTATAGATAGGTCAGTATGGGTCTGTATGTGAGTGGATAGATAGGTCAGTGTGGGTCTGTATGTGAGTGGATAGATAGGTCAGTGTGGGTCTGTATGTGAGTGGATAGATAGGTCAGTGTGGGTCTGTATGTGAGTGGATAGATAGGTCAGTGTGGGTCTGTATGTGAGTGGATAGATAGGTCAGTGTGGGTCTGTATGTGAGTGGATAGATAGGTCAGTGTGGGTCTGTATGTGAGTGGATAGATAGATCAGTATGGGTTTGTGTGGGTGCTGGGTTCACTTGGAAGGGTTGAACTTGATAGACCTCTGTCTTTTTTCAACCAAACTTAACTATGTAACAATGTAAAATATAAAAATATATATTTATAGTAAATCATCACCTTTCTCTATTTTTTAGATGCACAGACCTGTATTAAATGTGGAGAAGACCAGTGGCCCAATGCAAACAAAGACAAGTGCATAAATAAAGTTATAACCTTCTTATCCTATGAAGAGCCACTTGGTATATCACTTGTGCTAATATCAATCCTTTTCTTTATTTTCACTTGTGTGGTTTTGACAATTTTCACTTTATACCGAAACACTCCCATTGTAAAAGCCAATAACAGAGATCTCAGCTATATACTGCTTTTCTCCCTTATGATGTGCTTTCTTTGTAGCTTATTATTCATCGGCCATCCCCTGCGAGTAACATGCATCCTCCGACAAACAGTTTTTGCCATTGCTTTCGCCATTTCTCTTTCCTCCACCTTGGCCAAGACTGTGACTGTAATTGTTGCCTTTAATGCCACCAGACCAGGAAACAAGTTAAGGGACTGGATGGGACCCTCAGTGTTTAACACTCTTGTGTTATTGGGCGGCCTAGTTCAAGTCTTCATATGTGCTGGCTGGGTGGGGATATCCCCACCATTTCCCTACTATAACTTGGAAGATGACATTGTTGTAATATTAGCTGAGTGTAAAGAAGGGTCACTGCTTGGGTTTTATTGTGTTCTTTGTTATCTGGGGCTTCTGGCCTCTATTAGTTTTGTTATTGCTTTCTTAGCAAGAAGGCTACCTGATGCTTTCAATGAAGCCAAACTTATAACCTTTAGCATGTTGGTATTCTGCAGTGTCTGGATTTCTTTTATCCCAGCCTACCTGAGCACCAAGGGGAAATATACTGTTGCAGTGGAGATATTTGCTATATTGTCTTCTGGTGCTGGATTACTGTGCTGTATTTTTCTCCCCAAATGCTATATAATACTTAGGAGGCCTGAACAGAACACAAAAGTATTTATAACACAGAAAGGCTAACAAAAATATTCTGGGCAATACAGTGGTGTAACTACTCTGTGCCGGGCCCAGCACAACTCCTAACTGCCTCCCACTTGCTCCTTACCACTAAATCTACGACAGAAAAGCAGCTGGGGAGGTGGGACCTCTCTATTGTTACCCCACTGGGCAAATGAAAGCATTTCTCATACACATTTCCCTAGTTCTTACAACAGTCTTTGAAACCTTTGAATAACTTGGGAAAAGTGTAATAGAATTTCTGGACATCCATTTGCCTATATTTAACCAACTAATTTTGCAATATTAAAGAAAACAGTCTTTTAACTGGCTTTTTTTTTTGTAACTTACATTTTTTTATTAGTTTTATAAAGAGAATAAAGATTGTAATCACAACATTATGATTAGTTCACATAAAGTCATTGTCAAGATACAGTGTCGGACAGGTTACATAGATGTGCATAGAGTAGTAGAAATAAACAAGCACATATGTACAGTATGACAATATAGTCTGGGAGTAATTATGTTGGAATGTATACGTTATTGAAAATAGAACCTGTTGATCACAAATAAAATAGAATAAATTCAGAACTAACAAATACAAAAAACAACAAAACATTAGTATGGTGTGAGTTTCACTTCTGTTTGTGGTATACTGAGAGTATCCATTTAAAAAGTAGGGATCTTAATATTAAAGATAGCGTGTCTCCCATGCTGTCCAGACCCCTAAGACTTGGGCTGAATTACACTCAATTTTATATTCTATTCTTTTCCAATAGGGAATGGTATTAGTTTTCCCCTTTAGACAGTACATGATTGACTAATTACTGTGTCGTTTTTGGGAGCCCTGCAATGGGTTTACCTAAAAGAAAGGTCAGCATATCAGGTTGGACTTGTGCACGAGGCACTCTAATAGGGTCTGCACCTCTTCCCATAAGGATTGAACCATGGGCAGTCCTAAAATAGATGTGATCAAGTCCCAGATGCGTCACATCCCCTCTAGTTTGAGGTACACCATGAAAGATTTTGTGTAGTCTAGTGGGAATAACTGTTTTTATATTTCGCTTCCTAACTACCTAATAGAACCCATAAGGAGAAATTCTAACTATGGAAAACATGGGATAATTAAAAAAAATTTAAAAAGTAGGGGAAGTGGTAAAAGTGGGTAGTAGTAAGGTACAGATGTCTTTCATTCTTATGGTCAGTACATTATAGCTAAATCTAGATCTCTTTTGTTGTTATTGGTGCTGTACAGTTTTATTATATGCTGTGGGTCTAGTCTTTATCAAAATGTGACTTTAAATTTAAAAGAAAAATTCACTCACTTCTTAAGAGCCAGTTTAGGTGTAATTTAGATGAATGTACATTTACACTGTTACCTGCAGCAATGTTTGTACAATTTAGCTATGAGAGGGGTGATCCAGAGCTATGGGAGAAAGAGAGAGCTCATGATTAGGCAAAATAAACAAATGCAACAAGTCCAATGTCTAAATCTAGTGGGAAAAGTGAGAATTGTATTATAACGCAATAACATCAATCATGGTAACTGTACAAAGCAATCAAACATAGGTTATATATACTGTACCTACAGACAAAAATGGCTATACAAAAAATTAAGGTTCAAATATATTTTTGACAACTAAATGACCTGGGAATAAACCAGAGCTCCAGCCCAAATGCCTAAAATGAATATCAGCACCAGCCATGCTTATACATATGGAGAACAGCATATTTTAAGCACAATTTGGGAAAAATTACTTGAGTAGGCTTTTTTCAACAGAATTCCTACAAGCATTTTGACTGTTGAAACAGCAAAGGGAATAACTAGATAAAGCCAGAATCTTCATAGCCAGTTTCAATTATGAGAGGTATTTGATGTTCATGGGTAACATCTTCTGGTGCATCTTGGGTAGGTAATCCTAAATCAAGATAAATTGGCAAATGTTAAACAACAGACAGCCCAAACTGTATATAACCATGAAAGTATTTATTCTGCACAGGAAAAAGGGGTCATCGTAATTTAAAACACTAATATAAAACTTGTGGTTTTCGTGTTCTCCTTGTTTTTGTTCTGCATTTTAATTTGTGCTTTTTCAATTCAGAACCTTTAATAAATGACTAGATGATATTTGTGGTTTTAGTGGACATGTGTACAGTGATAGTTTCAAAAACCTCTTAAGCCACGACAATCAGAAGGTTATTAAATCTGCCCCTTAATGATTTTAATATAAAATGAGATACATTGCTTTAAACAATCCTTCACAAAAATATGAAACTTTCTGGATAACAGAACCTATACCTGTTCCAATTCTTACCAGTTTTGTACGGAAACAGATCCCCTCCCTAAACTGTGAAAGATTAGTACCTACAATTGGTACAACTCAAAAGACAACTCGTAGGAGAACATCGCAGGGGAAATATGGTTTAAATACAACACTTTATGGTGTGTTATTAATACACTGCATGTAAAACATATTAGATTTTATATAAAATAAACTGACATTGTATCTGTGTATATTCTACATATTCTCAGTAATCACAAGGTTATACCATATATATGATCATACAAACCTGTGTCACTGCCGGCTCCTCTGATTCGCTCAGCCTTACTTGCATGGCTAGACAGAAGTCCAACTGCAGCATCATCATATCCATCCTCTAAACTCTTTTCCTTGGCCAGGGAACCTGGGATGACATTTCCTATATAGTTACAAGTCTTTATTGTAGACTTTCTTAGTTTAGTTTTATTAAAGCACTATTCCCCAATAGCCAAATCTTTTAAAAGTCTGCTGATCACATGGAATTATATGACTGTATTGATTTTCTTGGACATCTATTGGTTTTCTATCAAAATAACAGAATATGAAAGTTGCTACAAATATTTACATTAATGCTATGCTCCCAGTCATGAGAAAATTAAACTCAAAGCTGTGCTTTTAAATCAAGAAAAAAACAATTTAAAGCTAGGACCTGGGAGTGGGTTGTACTTCCTCCCTCCCAGACCCCCCCAAAGAGGAAGAAAGGAGATGAACCAAGACTGCAATATAAAGGCTCCAGTTAAATTGATGTAATGTTGTCTATTGACCAATGATACCCTCCTGTTAGGGATAAAGGGTGAGAGACAAGTAGGGGGGAGTTCTGGATGTAGGTAAACTGATTTATTGACATTTGGTAGTGCATTTACTAGAATATGCTTGTAATTATTACCATGGAGCTACTCTATTGATATAGCTGCAATCCGTTTGAATCAGTCTACTACCATTTAGAAAATAAAAACATGGAAGGTCTGATTGGTTGATATGGGTAACTGCACCTACGTTAATGATGAATGATGAAAACCAGTGGCTCTGTTACATTTATTAATATAAATAAGTGACATTAACAGGAGAATATCATGATCATTATTACAGTAGATATCTTTTATCTTACCACCAATATCCAATCCCATCTGATTTGGTAGTTCTGCATCATCATAATTATCTGTAACAGAAGGTTCAGAGGATGTCTCTGTTATAAAATGAAGCACACCAGACCTTTAATATACGGCCCTATTAGCTTAATTCCTGTGTTTCTCTAAAATATACACCAATGTATTGGATATTTGGGCACAAATCATGCACAAATTCAAGTGTTATTGAGTAATTCATTTAATTTGCTGCCTCTAGTTGTAGCTGTTGTACCCTGCCTGCTAGACTTGCCTGAAAATATCCAGAAGATATTGGTGCATATTTTAGAGGAAACATTTTCCCTCTTTCCAGGAAATTAATGTTAGCTAGTTTCTTAATTTACCCTAAAACTTTATCCAACTGTTTTACATAGAAGCAATAGGGTCAGGACCTTGCTCGTCAGAACTTTCAACCTTAGGGGCACATTTACTAAAAAAAAATTTTTTCTGGCCTTGAAAGTCGCATAAACTCGACACAGTATAAATTCGAATAAAACTCGATCTTTGCTGTATTTATAAAATGTCACGGTAATGCTTGAATTGTTCGAACACAAATTTTGAGTTTACATTAGAAAATCCCAGATTTTTCGAGTTAAAAGAATGGTTAAAACTCGAAAAATTGGAGTTTAAATGAACATTCATTTCCATGAATCCTCTTTATTTTCCCCAAACAGGAATTGCTCCAGCAGCCATTTTAGGAGCAGTGGCACTCTTGGAAAACAATAATGTGTTTAAGTTTTACTTTAAAGTGTGTGAAACTGAAAACAATGAGGGGATTAAGTTCCCCTTGAACTGGGCGAAAGTGAAAACAATGAGGGGATTAAGTTCCCCTTGAACTGGGTGAAACTGAAAACAATGTGGGGATTAAATTCCCCTTGAACTGGGTGAAACTGAAAACAATGTGGGGGTTAAATTCCCCTTGAACTGGGTGAAACTGAAAACAATGTGGGGGTTATGTTCCCCTTGAAGCTGGGTGAAACTGAAAACAATGAGGGGATTAAGTTCCCCTTGAACTGGGTGAAACTGAAAACAATAAACAAAACCAACAAGCCTCCATAAGACTCAATGGTACTTGACGGATCAAACCTGTCGAATTTTTATTTTACAAAGAAAAGTTAACTAAACTAATTAATAAATCAGGAATTATGGGAGTTATTTTCGAAAAACTAGAATTTTTCTGGGAATAATAACGAAAAAAATCGAGGTCTGGTGAAAACCCACTTGTAAATCTTGAAATTATCTAGAAGTAAGAAAAAATCCAACTTTATCTGATAATTGCTTAGTGAATGTGCCCCATAATGCCAATTGTTATAGCAACATTACAAAATGAAAAAGCAAATCGCACTCAAGGGCAGAACTTGCAAGCAGGATTTTTATTCATGTAGAATTAAGAATAAGCAAATGCATTGGTGGGAGTTTAATGTATTTATTTATTTTACAATATCTAAAGGTAAAGTTAATTTGTGGGAATTTTGGCACAGACTCCAGACTATGAACATCAAATAACTGAAATATAAAACCAAGTAAATATATATTAAGCTCAGAACAAATGAATAAATGTTATAAACTGGTTCCAAAATTGTAGATTATGTAATATTTTGAATTTTTTACCCTGAGACTTGGATTCTTTTTGATGCAGCACTTCCTCATCATCATATTTATCTTGGTTAAAAGTCTCACTTGTACCTGGGGCAGAAAAGAAATAGAGGGTAACATATTAAGTACATAGCATACTGTATATTTATAAAGTATAAGCAATCAGACTGACGCATTACATAATTTACTGGGAAAACTATGTCACTTGCACAGAGTGGGAAACACAACAAAGAATGTTGTCTCTTTAAAGAGTGATCAGTAAATCCATCTTTTAAAAGCACAGATTTTTTTTATATTTCATTTTGAAATTTCACATGGGGCTAGCCATATTCTTCATTTCCGAGGGTGCCACAGCCATGTGACCTGTGCTCTGATAAACTTCAGGCACACTTTACTGCTGAGCTGCAAGTTGGAGGGATATCAGCCCCCCTCCCAGCAGCCAATCAGCAGAACAATGGGAAAGGAGCAAGATAGCAGCTCCCAGTAGGTATCAGAATAGCACTCAATAGTAAGAAATCCAAGTCCAGCTTGGGACTCCTCCAGTTACATGGGAGTAGGAGAAACAATAGGTTAGCTGAAAGCAATTCTAATGTGTAGCGTTGGCTCCTTCTGAAAGCTCAGACTCAGGCACAATGCACTGAGATGGAACCTACACACCAATATTACAGCTAAAATACATTTATTGGTTCTATATAAAATATTTTATTGCAAATCATGAAAGTGTATACATCAAATTTTTCGGCGAAACGATACGGGACAGATTCACTCATCACTAGTGACCAATAAAGAACAAAATGATATCCTACTTTTATTGTCTGAGTCTAGGGAGAGGGTTTTCTTAACCTGCTCCTGTACATCATCATAATCATCTTGGATAATCTCTGCAGTCCCTGAAAGTTAGAAAAAATATGATGTATAAATATCTCTCCTTCACATTGTCATAATCATTTTAAATAATCTCCCATATACCCAGTCCCTGAAAATCAGAAGAAATATAATGTATTTGTATAGAAACCCCTGTAAGGTTTTATCTGGCTTTCTAGCAACTGGGGGTGATTTTGTGGGTAAAAAAAAATCCACTAATCACGTGATTTTTAGGATTCAGATTGAAATCCTGAACCGAATCCTGGATTCGGTGCATTCCTACTAATCACCACTTGTTTACCAAACTAAAATAATAAAACTGGGGATTCCCTACCAATCACCTTGCAATACTATTTGCAGACTCAGCTGGCATCTTCTAAATATAAATAAAATATATATAATATCATAATTTCTGCAGGCTTGGGGCCTGGAGTTTTCCAGATATTTCTGTAATCTTTCTTAAATCTGCTAAACATCATTTAACTATTAAATAAAGCCAATAGGATTATTTTGCCACCGATATGGATTCATATAGCTTACTAACCATCAAGCACAAGTGTTTGTTTTATTATGACAGAAAATGAATTGTTCTTAAATATTAGAATAAGTTGTTTTGAAATGGACACAGATGGCCTTCCCCAAGTTCAGAGCTTTCTGGATAATCGATAAGGATCCCATACCTGTATTTAAACACACAAAGTAAATCAAAATATCTGCTATTTAAGATAAAACCAGTTGATCCTCCATTTATCTCTCATATATCTCTGTATATTCTGTAATTTTGTTTAGTAATAGTTCAGTGTAAACATAAAGTTATAACACGATTTCCCCTGAGCACACAGGTCAGGATCAAAAGCAAACTAACTGAACAGTTATGTCCCATGTGCCTCCCTTCTAGTCGCTGACTATACGGTTAGAGAGATGCTGTGTTCAGGCTGTTACGTTAGACGTCTGTTGGCTCCAGGCTAACTACCATGATTGAAAACATTTTTAATTTTGCACATTCCATCTTTTTACCCACTTTTATTTTTATCCTGAATATTTTCTTTAAACTGTTAAATTCATTTTCCTAAAACAGATAGCCCATAAAACAGATAGCCCATAACTGTCAGGATTATATCCTACTTTCAGTGTCTGAGGTTGAGGAGAGGGATTTCTTGACCTGTTCTTCCACATCGTCATAGTCATCTTGAATAATCTCTGCACTCCCTGGTAATGAAAAAAAATATATAATATATGGGTCTAGACTAAAATATATTCACCCATTCATTTGGTTTTTTTTTTCTTGGAGAAGACAATATTGCATTGCATTTGGTAATGTCTATATAAAGTCAGTTTTTTTACAATTTGCTCCATTCAACTTTCTGACCCATAAAAAAGAGCCCCATTGCACAAAAGTTCCTTGTGGCTAAGTAAAACCAAAAAATGGGTTTCTCTAGGTAGAGCGATTTTTAATGTATTTTGTTTGCTTCATTTTTTTTATGTGTGTGTTTGGATAAGCAAAATGGCAGAATCCACATGTATCCTTATTGTGTATTATGTAATAGATGTATTAAGGTATAGGGGCTAATTAATCAAAAATCAAGTTGGCGTCTTTTTCTGGATTCGACAAAAACATGGAGAAAAAACGTGGAAGCCAATAAAAAGTCAGAGTGTTTTCTAAAACCTTAAATAGTCAGGATTTATTAAGAAAAACTACTAAAAGTCACCAGAAAAACTCAGCAAGTAAAAGCTGGCAATTTTGTGTTTTTTCCTGCAAACTAGTAAATAAGGCCCGTAATGTTCACCAGGTATAATTCCTAAATAAAAATTTTGGGGAGTGATAAATGCACAAAACTACAGTATACAAGATAACCAAGGTTAAAAGAGAAAAGACCAGAAAGAAAATTCATAGTTCAATACATACTTAGGGGCCTATTTACTAACCAACTGATTTTTTGTTCTCAATTCAGATTTTTTGTGCTAAAAGACACAGAAAATAAAAGTTTAGATTTATTCGAGATTTACTGTGCGTCAAAACAGCTAAAAATAGAAATCAATTTGCCAGCTAAAAGTTGCCGAAATCATGTAGAAGTCAATGGCAGAGGTCCCTTCCCTTACCTTGAAGCTCTTTCTTATGCCTTGAAAGTTCAGACGTTTCAGATTTTTGACGCTGGGCTTTTTTTTGTGTGACAATTCGTTTTTAGTGTGCAGTGACAATTCGAAAACGTCGCGGTTTAGTAAATGTTAGACATTCAAGGAAATGAGGTTGAATTTTAAAATAAAAAAAAGAAATATTAGAGTTTTAGTAAATTTGCCTCGTATATTTTAACACTAGGGGGCACATTCATCAAAGTACAACAGGTCCGAATACAAAAAAAATGTATTTACTACTTTTGCGTATTTTCTGCAATATTTCCGTTAATTTGTGCAACTTTTTTGTACTTGCGCAATTTTTTGTATTGTGCTTTTTGAAGGTCCGAAAATCGTACTGTGATGAATGTGCCCCTAAGGGGCAGAATTACTGAAACTTGATTTTTTTTCCTCATTTTTATTTTTAAGACACCATGAAAAAACTTATTTCCAAGAATGGCAGTCATTTATCAAGAGATCTGAACTGAAAAAGTATGAACGAAAAAAATTTGCAGAAAAGTGGCGACTATTTTGACTTGCTGAAAAATAATCATAATTTTTTCATATTGTTGCACAAAGGCCAGCTCCAAAAAATCCCGAAACCTCTAAAACCACGAAGCAAAGAAAAATCTTCCAACTGTAAAAGGAACATTTGCCAATAACTCCTACATGATGTAGACAGGTTTTAGATGCAGTATTTTCAGATTCAGAATTGTTGCGCCATTTTTCTCCGTGAGTATTTTTAGGTGGCAACAAAAAGCCCAACCTAAAAAAGTAATGGATTAGTACCTGTAAATGCCCCCTTACTACTTAATCATATACATTAGAAAAGCAGCAATTCCACTATACACAAAATAGGAGATACACCAGGGGTAATTTATTTGCATTCCAAAGCCCCATGTAGTAAAGGTTTTTGTGTCAAAGGTTTTTCTTGCACTTCAATATAGTCAGCCTCTTACTTTCAATCACTTGCCAGTACTATATTCCAACAAGATAGTAACACCACCCCTAAATAGATATTTTGTTATTCTCCTTCCTCTTAAGGGGTTAATATACAGGGGCACACACTTATTATGGATGCCAGTTAATTCACTTCACCCTTAAAAAATAAGGAAAATGGAAATCCACCTCAATTTATTTACTTATTTTTTTTTTTAATTTAGTGTAAAACTGCATTACAATTAAGCATTTACTCCAATATGACACAGCAAATCATACCAGGGGAAAGGTTGGCTTCTTTATCCTTGGGTAGCATAAAGCTGGCTTCAATCTCCTCATAGACCTCATCATCAGAGTACATAGAAGATCTTTTCCCTAAAGTAGAAAAACAACCCAGGAGTTTATTAAACAGTGAGTTCTAAAGGGGATTCAAGCACCTCATTTTCTTCTATGGGGGCTTACAATCTGAGGTGCAAGACAACAAAATATGAGTAAGGTCAAACAAATCTTTCTCATGAAGTTATTGACAGACAAACAAACAGATTTAAAGGGCATGCGTACCTTGGTCATCATGAATTCAGTGAATAATGTGTACAAAACATCAGGGTAAATAGGGAAGCAGAAGCTACTCCATGTTAGGTTCTTGTGAGCTGAATAATTACATTACCAGTGCACAGAAAACCTACATAATGGACTCCTGTTTATTTACATTACAAAAACCAGACATGGATTCGTTTTATTTTCCCTATTCAGTGTCGGACTGAGGTGGCAGGGGCCCACCAGAAAACCCTGGCCCATGGGCCCACTCTCAAAACTTTAATTTCTCCTCTCTTGCCTCAAACTGTTTATTGTTCTAGTCTTTTTTTCTCTACATATACTATACTATACTATACTATACTCTATTATTCTATCTATTAAGCTTCCTTGTTCTCCTACAGAAATAGGGAATGACCATGAAATAGGCCAAATAATTAGAAGCAAGAAGGCCCACTGACCCCTGGGCCCACCGGGAGTTTTCAAGGTGGGCCAGTCCGACACTGTCCCTATTTGCTATGTTTAGCTCATGAAATAACAAAAAAAACATACCCTGATGTTGCACAGGGGCTATACTGTCTCTTAAAAGTCATAGGGGGTTATTTAGCATGCAGAACACAGCGTGCAAAATGCAATATAAGTCAGTCGGCTGTTGCTCTTGGAATTGATGTGATAAAGGTAGAAGAAAGAAAAGAGCAAATGGAAGATAGTGTTAAATACTATAAAGCAAGACAGACCTTGATCGGTTTAATATAAAAATATATCAATTACCTTTTTTCAACACCTTTAGGTTTTTCTTTAGGATCCACAAACCAATGAGAGCCAGAAACAACAAGATGCCAAAAACAATTGCAATAGCAGTAGGAATGCTGGTTGAGGAATGTGAGATGAGCGACTCCATCAAAGTTCGCACTGGGCAAAAGAAGGGATTTGTCATATAACAGAGAGTAGCTACATACAGAATAATATCTGAGAGTATTTCCACATGATATTATACCCATAAATAGTTTCACAATATAATGATTGTGTCAAAGGTCTGACAAGTAAATACAAAGCTGGAGATGCTCATTGAGCCATGTGTGGGGTCAAAATGGAGGATTTTTCTTTTTTACCTAATGCCTGAAATACTCTATGAAAAGGTTTTTGCCACTGCAAATTCCAGAAATAAACTGTATTTGATAATAATAATAATAATAATAATAATAATAATAATAATAATGCAGATATCTGTGCATCCATGTCATTCCTACACTCACTGTTTTTGTGGTTTTGCAGAAAAGTAGATATTTTCTCTACCTACACTTATATTCTTCTAAGTAACCACTGAATAAGAACATGCTCCTCTCGCTACTACTAGTGATGAGCCAATTTTTTTGCCAGGCATGGATTTGCAGCGAATTTCCGCATTTCGCCATTGGCGAATTGTTTTGCAAAACTTTCCCAGAAATTTTCAGTGGAACAATTGTTGTGTGTTAAATTGGCCAAATGGGCGTGGTCACATAAAAAAAGGTGCAACGCACACGTTTCATGAATTCTTTGCTGCTATAGTAATTTTCCGGTAGTTTTGTGGATCTTTCGGCGAAGCAAAACGGGACAGATTAGCTCATGACAAGCTAACACATATTACCCTTACTAATACAGATATTGGACCTGTTATGCAGAATGCTTGGGACCTGGGGCTTTCTGGATTTCCATAATTTGGATCTCAATACCATAAGTCTGCAAAAAATCATTCAAACATGAAATAAACCCAATAGGATTGATCTGCCCACAATAAGGGGTAATTATATCTTAGTTGGGATCAAGTACAGGTACTGTTTTATTATTACAGAGAAAAGGGAATCATTTAACCATTAAATAAACCCAATAGGGCTGTTCTGCCCACAATAAGGGGTAATTATATCTTAGTTGGGATCAAGTACAGGTACTGTTTTATTATTACAGAGAAAAGGGAATCATTTAACCATTAAATAAACCCAATAGGGCTGTTCTGCCCCCAATAAGGGGTAATTATATCTTAGTTGGGATCAAGTACAGGTACTGTTTTATTATTACAGAGAAAAGGGAATCATTTAACCATTAAATAAACCCAATAGGGCTGTTCTGCCCACAATAAGGGGTAATTATATCTTAGTTGGGATCAAGTACAGGTACTGTTTTATTATTACAGAGAAAAGGGAATCATTTAACCATTAAATAAACCCAATAGGGCTGTTCTGCCCCCAATAAGGGGTAATTATATCTTAGTTGGGATCAAGTACAGGTACTGTTTTATTATTACAGAGAAAAGGGAATCATTTAACCATGAAATAAACCCAATAGGGCTGTTCTGCCCCCAATAAGGGGTAATTATATCTTAGTTGGGATCAAGTACAGGTATTATAGTACAGATATGTGACCTGTTATCCATGTATCTATGTATCTTAGTTGGGATCAAGTACAGGTACTGTTTTATTATTACAGAGAAAAGGGAATCATTTAACCATTAAATACACCCAATAGGATTGTTTTCTCTTTAAGATTTATATTAATGTTGATCAAGTACAAAGTACTTTTTCATTATTACAGAGAAAAATCAAATTATTTTTAAAAATTAGAATTATTTGCTTATAATGAGTCTATAGGAGATGGCCTTCCCGTAATTCGTAAGTTCCTGGATAAAAAGGTTTCCAGATAACAGATCCCATACCTGTACAAATAAATTTAAAGTAATCATACATTAAAATAGAAAATGCATTGATGGGAATTTAATAACATACTCCAGTTCTAGAAACCCCAAAAGCAACCAACCAGAAAGCAGCATTTACTAGTATACCATATAAAAATAATCTGATGGGTTGCTATGGGTTACTAGACTTGGAGAAACTTTCTACATGAGTTTCCATGACCCCCAGATAAATAACAATTACCATTAGAACAATTCTGCAGTGCTGGAAACCCATAAGTTTCAGTCTGATTGTGTAATGGCTTCTTTCTTTCACCTTCACCTGCAAAATACATATATAAATGAATAGCTGTCGTGTAGCATCATTTTATAGACAGTAATTTGAATTTGTTCCTTCTATTGTAGACTTGAGAAAAATAGTTTTTCTATAGAGATTTTGAAAAGTATAAAGTATGTTTAATTCCAACAAGTAACAAAGTAAACCCATTCATAGCACATTATAGGTGAACAATGAAAATCTGGGGGACTGGGGGTTGGTAGAAAAGGTTTCTCAGAACATAAAAACCTAATATTTTCAAAGTAACCCATGGTTTTTCTTTCCCAGATAGTTTTACATACAAAGGATTAGAAACGTTGGCCACTATTCTCCCTCCATTATAAATACCCATGTACAACTTGTTAATGCCATTTAAATATGATTTTATAAATGTAGACAATAATTCCTTACATTTAATTTCGGCCACTTCAGCCTGCAGATTGCAGGAGTGTTTTGCCCAAGGGGATGAACGGCACTGCCAGAATGACTGATCGTGCTTACGGCATTTAATTAGATCCAGCCAGTAGGGTGGGTCGGCAGCACCGTATGTAAATGTAATTGGACGGATTCCCTTGGTGCCACAATTCAGGTGCCTGCAGATAACAGAGATAGAAACTTGGTCCATGTGGTTGTTGCACACTGATCTCCAGCTTCCATTGTAGTAGACTTCCAGTCTTCCTTCACATTCATGGGACCCTCCATCCAAACGGAGGTCTGTAAACTCTGCAAATGAATAAGAATTTTAATTCTTAAAAACTCACCTACATTTATTAATTCCTATAGGATTTTTAGAAGCACATTTATAAATGGGTGAATGTTAGAACTCACCATTTGGTAAATATGCTTCTAAAAATCCCATCCCAAGAATGAATAGAAAATGAGTTAGCTCTAATTTTTAAACTTAGATAAATCTGCCCCTCTGTCTAAAGACACATGATATGCATATATTGATCTCTGACAGATGCCTTTATGGCGTTAACTTCAAAAGGTTTATTTATGTATGAAAAATTGTTAAAATAAATTAAGCCTTACAAATACAAGTGTTCATTTACTACAGTGAGGTGTAGTGCAAGGTGAGAAAATAGGTACAAAAGGATTTTTTTTCTTTTAAATCAATGCTCATTGTTCCCACTTTATGGCCCCCACTGATCTCAGGCACAAATATTTGAAATGTAAACTTAGTGAAATGAAGGTTCAAAACACTGAAAAGGAAATAGTATCAGAAATGCATTATACAGTCCACATAAATCCTTCAGATTCAATTTGGTATTGAAAATATACATTTTAGGTAATGAATTCAATCTGTGAATATATTATAAATATAGATATAGATACATAATTTTGCTTTTGAATATAAAAACATCCTTTTAGAAAAACTGATAATCTACATGATACAATGCCTGCATACACACATAGATTCCAACTCATGTGATCTAGAAACTGATTAAGATAAAGCCATTCAGAATATCCCCAGGTATGTAAGCCTACAGCATCACATATATTCCATAAACTATCTCCATGTGTATAAAGCTTAATTTGTACAATTTCACTGTCAATAGACATATACAACTGGGAACATGTACAAATGATTATTCTTTACCGGAACAATTCACACGTGCATCCTGCTTCTTTGTACAGGAGTGTTGGCCCCAGTTGTTGAAAGGACATTGCCAGAGAGCTGTTTCACTTCCGGTACAGTTAATCCCACTCAGCCAAGCAGTCCCATTACCAGTTTCATGGTGGCTCATTGTTGAAATACTGATGGCATGGCCACAGTTTAGCTGTCTGCAAACAACATTAGCATCTGCTTTGTCCCAGGAATCACCACAGATCGTTCCCCACTGCCCTTGGTGGTAGACCTCAACTCTGCCTGCACACCGATGTGGACTATCCACCAGTCGTATGAGTAAGCTTTCTGCAGAAAACACAAATTGTTGAGTCAGCAGCTTATTGGCCTGTGTATGGGACCCTCCGATGGGCCAACCTGACTGATATGTGGTAAAAAATCAGCCAAATGTTGATTGGCCAGTTTTTAAAATCTTGTTGGGGAATGGACCACAGCAGCTAATTAATATGGTCCTTAGCCTAACGGCCTGCATTTATTGTTGTTGTGATCCAATTGTTTGGCCTGATGACCAAGAAATAGGATCAGCTTGCTATTGTCCAACTCAAGGCAACCAAACAAGCAGATACTCAAGTATATGCACAGCTTAACTTCAAGTAGACTGTTCAAAATTGCTGATTGCTTGCTATTGGTAAATAAAAACAAATGAGGATATTTTGATGGTTTTTGTTTTCACCTAATCACCAGGTTTAAGCTGGAGGACAAACATCTTCAAGACTTTTATTGGAGAAAGGTAGAGTTTATAACTTTATAAATATGGGGGAAGCTGAAAATCCATTTGAAGTAGAAGATATTTACTTAAGTTGGACTTTTTCTGACTTTATTTGAAAGCACTTTAAGAAAATTAAGCCTTTGCTTTCTAAAATCTACAGTATGAACTTCAATTATGTTCAGTGTAATAGAGTAACGCTGGCTGAACCGAGACTAGAGTGAAACAATAGTATGCAGATATTGAAATGATGGACCAATTTAGTTAAAATAATCTGAATAAATGTTAATGTGAGGTTTGAATGGATGATGCTTTATACCACAAAAAAATTGCTGTTAAAATACAATAACTAGCAATTTACAGTTTGGGCACAGCAACACTTACAACCAATACCAATAAATAAATAATTTCATGATAAAACCAACCTTACCTGAGCAGATTACACCCACACGATTCTTCCCATTTGCATAAGGCACAGATGATGGTTGTGGCATTAAAGGGCAGTCTGTTAAATTGTTCTCATTTCCTTTACATTTAATATCTCTCCATGTAACAAGCGTGCCAGCAGCCGATTGTGCCTCAACTGTAAATGCACTTCTGGCCTCTCCACAGTGTAACTCTCTGCACACAAGCTGAGCCTCCTTAAGGCCCCACTGCTCCCCAGTAACACTAAACCAAGTAGAATTCTGAAGAACCTCCAACCTTCCCTCACAGTGACTCTCTCCATCCACGAGGCGCATCAGTTCTTCTTTCCCTGTACAAATACATACAAGGAAAACAAAAAGCAGGAATTCCTTCAATTTACTCCTGGCATACATAGACTCTGGTATCCTTAAAATGGACACACACGTAAAGACAGAAACACATTAATATACACACACACTAGTGGTTTTAAATTCTCTGTGAAAATTTATCAGTGATTTTCCCCACTGATTGTAGTGGAGACAATTTGCTATAGAATTTACACCACAAAGAAATGTTGTATTAGCATGGAGGAGGTGACACTTGTATATAATTAGAAGCAAAAGGGATTTCTCTGTTTACATAATGGCAGTACCTTTCCACAGCACAGCCTTCCTGTGGAAAGTGAGCTGCAATAAGTGAGCTGGACCACTGCAATGGATTGTCTGGCCTGCATGTCCCTCCCAGAGCACTATAGCTTCCAGGGCCAGACAGCAAAGTCCTTTTAACAGAGAAACATTTTGAACATTTCCCTTGGAGCTTACATCTCCCACTAAGCAGAATATAAAGGGAAAACTCACCTTATGACACATTTATTTGGTCACTCTGCTAAAGCCCCCATGTGTAGGCCCCTAAAACTTATATACATTTTGGTGCCATGTTTTATCCACATGTTATGTATAGAATTCAAGATGAAAGGAGGGTGGGGGATGTTTCAAGGACATGTCAATGAGTATTTCTGCATTTGTATTTTTAAGGTTTCTCCCTTGCTCTCTGAAGTTTAGCATTTACTTGAACAGGGATAACAAGCAAAAAATAAGGTGGTCAGTTGTTCTGGGCTTCCTTTTCTTCCTTTATTGAGATTAATTAGGTAATTATTCAAACTTGTTCTTTCCTCAAACCCAATTCTTTCTTTAGGCAAAATTTATAAGTAAACAAATATTTATGTAATAATATATGTCAACAATTGGTCTTGATTTTCCTCTGTGAGGGAATTTCCTCTTATTTGCAAAAAAATATTGCAAAAATAACCTAAGGGATACAAATGGATGGAAAAAGTACAACAGGTAAAGATCTCCCTTCTATATATACACATATTCTTACATAAAGGCATTTTTATTTGCTTCAGGCTATTTGGGTATTTAGAAAACTGGAGTAATTTAAACTGATATATATATATATATATATATCCGTTTAGAAGAAGGGAGGTTCCATTTAAACATTCGGAAAGGATTTTTTACAGTGAGAGCTGTGAGGTTCTGGAATTCCCTCCCCGAATCAGTCGTGCTGGCTGATACATTATATAACTTTAAGAAGGGGCTGGATGGATTCTTAGCAAGTGAGGGAATACAGGGTTATGGGAGATAGCTCTTAGTACTAGTTGATCCAGGGACTGGTCCGATTGCCATCTTGGAGTCAGGAAGGAATTTTTTCCCCTCTGTGGCAAATTAGAGAGGCTTCAGATGGGGTTTTTTGCCTTCCTCTGGATCAACTAGTAGTTAGGCAGGTTATATATAGGCATTATGGTTGAACGTGATGGACGTATGTCTTTTTTCAACCCAACTTACTATGTTACTATGTTACTATGTAACTATGTTACTATATATATATACATACATAGAAAGCCAGTAAGCAGCACACCATCAGAGAAGGATGATACCTGTGTGCCAGTGCAATTAGGAACTGAAATGTTGGACTGAATAAACCTCAATTTATATTTCACTTGATGATCTTGAGTGGAAATTCCTGTGTGTGCCATCACGCTCTACTGATTGTATATATATGACATATTTAAGCTTTGTTTTTGTTAACTTCAGCTGAGAATGAACATAATAACATGTCACTTACCTGTGCAGATCACACCTGCAAGATCATCACGTGAGCAGTCGCTGTTCCCAAGAGCAGCAAAT
Organism: Xenopus tropicalis; assembly: GCF_000004195.4. Taxonomy (NCBI): domain Eukaryota; kingdom Metazoa; phylum Chordata; class Amphibia; order Anura; family Pipidae; genus Xenopus; species Xenopus tropicalis. The sequence continues at coordinate 123,178,763 of NC_030684.2, read as the reverse complement.
GAGCATTCTCCGAGATGTGACTCTGTGCCCTTACAATGAAACCTATCAGTCCAAACAAAGTCACTCTTCCCAAAATACCTTCCATGTGGAATGAAAACTGCAGTACCGCACTGTAACTGCCTGCACAGAACATTGGCAGCATGTAAATCCCAGTTTGATTTGCAGAGTGCTCCCCACTGCCCTGTATACAGCACCTCTACTCTTCCGGAACATCTCTGAGTGCCATTCACCAACCTGAATCCACTGTATGGACCTGCAACATAATAATAACTCAAAATATTAAATACATGTTTCAGTTTAGACTGAACTCTCAGTGCATTTGACTCAGCTTTCTAAGCATTAGTAAAAAGAAATCTTTGTTGCTTACTCCAAACAGGGAAAATCTACACATATTGAAATTATAACTTTGTTGTACAAATAAATTAAACTTTGTTTTAACTTTACAGTGCTCAAATGGTCACAGCACTATATTCAGAATGAGAAAGCTCTAATAATGATCATCATGCATGTTGTAATATTAGAAGACACTGGGAACCCTTTGACCCAAATGTCTGGAAAAAGTTTGCTGCATATGTGTGTAGGTTATGTAACCCCCCCCCAAAAAAAAATAAACAGTTGTACATTACAGAAAAATAAATGTTTCCATACCTAGGCAGTGAATGGTGGGAGAAGATGGATTTGTGCAGGTCCTGGCAGGCCTGGGCGCCCTGTGACACTCAAACAGACTGCTTTCATTGCCAGTACATTTGATTTTCTCTGTCCAGATCTGTGCCGACTTAACATTCTTATCATTGTTATTATATTTCCATGGTGCTGGAACTGCTGGTCCACATCCCAACTCTCTGCAGATAACTCTGGCTGTTCTTAACTCATCATCAATCTCACACACTGAGCCCCAAGTACCTCCATGTTTCACTTCTAGATTTCCTGAGCAGCTGTTTGGCCCATCCACCAGTCTGGGCTCTCTGTGGTCTGGAGAAGGCCCATGAGGTTCAGAAAAGAAATGCAAGAACACAGTATTAAAGGAAGGTATTGCTGTTATATTTAGAATTCTGTTAGTGAGATGCTGCCTCCACAATAATTGGGTGGTAAATGTTCCACCCCAATAGCACTATTCTTCCCTGTCTTTTCAGCTATGTGGGCAAAAATAATGCTATGTCTGCACTTTAACAAGCCGTGTGCAGGGGTGTGAAAAAGTAATAAATAATAAGTGTTTTTTTGCACTCAGTTTTCACAGTTTGTTGATGGTGCACCAACACTGAATAGCATCCAAGGTGTGTAAGACTACTGTACGTTTAAAACCAATACTCTTTTAGAGCATCAACTAACTAAGCATGCATATATCACCATACCCCAAGTAAGGTTATATCCCATGTATATATAGAGAGAAGGGAATAGAGAGAGTTAATTTTAGGGGCTGTAATTTATTGCATACTGGGACAATTATTTTGGTATTGTAATTGGTCTTCATTCTTTATTTTTGATGTTTTAATATGTTGTTCAGAAACTGGGCAGTGAATAAATGAAGAACTGGAAGAACAAATAATAAAGAAAAATACAAAATCCAGTACTGACGATTTTGTGATGGGATGGTCAGATTATAAATCAATAATTTAATTTAAAAAGTGAATAAGGTTTAAATATTAAATTGCAATTTCTCACCACCACAAATAACCCCGGCATCTTCACTGTGACTGCAGCTGTGAAGACCCCACATGTTATGATCACAGTCCCTCAGGCTGGATTCTTCTCCTTTACATCTCACACGACTTAACCAAATGTTCCCAGAAGCAGCTCCAAATGGTGTGGCCTTGATATGGGCAGTGTCTTCATAAGAGGTGCTACAGCCAAGCTGTCTGCATACAACTTCAGCAGCATTCTCATTCCAGAAGTCATCACACACTGTGCCCCACTCACCTCGGTGCTTTACCTCCACCCTTCCAGCACAATTAGTGGCTCCTCCAACCAGGCTCAGTAAGTCTGGCTCACCTGTAAGCATGCAAGACAAAGCTATGCATGAAAAAGCATTATATTGTAGACAATGTATGTGCATCCTGGTACCTGAAATGGTTAAAGCACATTTACTGGCTGAGCTTTCCTTTTGCACTAAAACCATGACTATAGAAACTATAGATTATCACTGTTCCCCAGTACCTTCATTAGCTGTGTTCTTCTCCAGTCAGGGTGTCATAGACGTTGTGAAACTTCTGGAAGGTCTAAACGCATGTGCTAGTTCTTCGTATAAAAGTAAAGCGCAGTGTAACACACTCATACCCCATGCCATGTAAGCTGACTCTTTTAGAGAAGTCCTCACCTTTACAGATCACTCCGACGTCTGCTCTATGAAGACAGTTGCTAAGCCCCACATTTGATGCTGACATTCCCAAAGGACTGCTTCTTCTCCTGTGCATTTCACTCGGGAGAGGGAAACATTTCTTGATGATGATCCAAAGAAAGCTGCCTGGGCCTTCATGTGCCCCTCTGTTGTGTTGTTGCATCCCAGCTGCCGACATACCACAGATGCTGCCTTTTGATTCCAATTGTGGTCACAAACTGCTCCCCACACCCCCCGATGCTTCACTTCAACTCTTCCTTCACACTCATTATCTCCCCCAAAAAGTCGCAATTCCTCAGGCTCACCTGTACTAAGAAAAGCTTCTTTTAAAAAGGAAAGGTGCTGGCTATGAATGCCTATTCTGTTTAGGAAAGGGGAAAATACACATAAAGGATAATTTACTATGAACTGGAACAAAGCACAATTGCATGTCCCTTAATTTTCATGCAGAGAGTACATGTGTCTATGGTCTGGCTACAGTCTGCACCTTGCATTTGACAAAACATTTAATCTTACAAGTTTAGCAAGGTGTAGGGACAGGAGGTGTCTCTGTGCATCCCCCACCCGTTAAGAATACAGCTGTGTGGAAAACACTTTTACTGGCCACAGCTTGGACACCTGCAGCAATTCAAATACAGTGGGAGGCAGTGGGAAATGTGCAAAAAAAATGGCAGATTGCATCCATTGGTATTATAAGAAAATCTATGGTGACATTGTTATCTGGTATGTTTCTCAATAAGGCATTAAGCAATGTTAAAGGGCTGTTTCTACAAACTAGTGCTAAAAGCAGGCCAATGCATGTGTCTGTATAGATTTATAATAGCCCTCTGTACTGGCTGTAAACAGCTGATTTGTGCTGCAGCTACACCTATATATACCCATATAGCTTGTTTATGGTCATTTTTGTTTAGCAATACTGCAAAACATAGAGGACCACATTTAGAACACTGCAGGCCGGCTTTGTGAAAATTACATCTACCATTGAGATGTACTACACAAAATATTTACACGCACATACCACATACAGTAAATGGATTCGCTGTTTAAAGCACTGCTAGGTTCTGACCTGTTTTTGATGTGATTGTAAGCCTGCACAAGGTTTATTGAAGGACTTATAACATAAGAACATGCCTTTCAAGAAACATCATATGACTGTATTGAGAAGCTCAAAAACATTGTACCTAAGATTTGCCACTTATCTGGCTTTGTACTCACTGGTTACAAACTTCCCTTTTGGATTTCAGTTTGGTGAAACCCAGTCAAAAATGTATAATATAATTGCCATGCTGCCATATTACCTTTCATGACTCCTTCAAAACTAAAATTCCCATAACTCTGAATGATCCCCTCTGAGGTAGAGACAACCTGACACCATATTACCAGTAATGGTCTAAGCATCCAAACTGCTTCACAAAAGATCAAACTTGTACTTTTTGGCATGCATTTCTTACCTGTGCAAATGACTCCAACATCCTCAGTATGATCACATTTCTCAATTCCCCATGTATTATGCATACACCATGCAAGGCTCGGCTCGTCTCCCGTACATTTAACATTACTGAGCCAAATCTTCCCAGATCCAGCTCCAAAAAATGTTGCTTTGGTAGAGAAATATTCATTGGAGGTGTTGCAGCCCAGTTGTCTACAAACAACGGAAGCTTCCTTTGCACCCCATTGACGACCACACACAGTACCCCATGTTCCTTGATGCTTCACCTCCACTCTCCCCTCGCACTCATTGTCTCCCCCGATAAGCCTAACATCCTCATCTGCACCTGTAGAAATAAAGGGAACATACACAGTTATCTATGTCAAGCATAGTATGCACTCATCAACAGATTTGATAGAATCCAGATGGTGATTGCCCAGGGATTGGTAGTCCTGTAAATATATTTAAACTGTTCATCTGTAAAGTAATTTTGAGTACAGTTAACAGTTTATTTTAGTGGGAATTATTGTAGTCTAGCTCTTATTTAAAAGGTCTAAGGATGATTCTTAATTGTAGGCCTTTGTTCTGGTTAACCATTTAGCTGTTGATCTGATTTTCACAATATCACTTATTATCGGTGTCGGACTGGAACCCCAGGGGCCCACCAGAAATCTTAGACCATAGGCCCACTCTCCAAAATATTTTTCCTCCTTTCCTCACCCAACCTCTTTATTCTCCTATTATTTTTAATTACATGCTAGCATCTATTCTTCCATCTACTTCTCCTCTTTGTTTCCATTCAGAAATAGGGAATGACCATTAAACAGGCCAAATGGTAAAGAGCAGGAGGGCCCACTGACTCCTGGGCCCACCGGGAGTTTTCCTGGTATCCTGGTGGGCCAGTCCGACACTGCTTATTATAGCTATAAGAGAATAGGTTTAGTGATTGTTTAGACCAATAATAAAAATCTGCCCAATCTTGACCAATTCCTGGGATTATGTGACACCAGAGAGCACCTAAATCAAATATAGTCACCACTTTGGTGCAAGCAATACGAGGAATCCAGTTATGTATGTACAACCAACATTATGTTTCTGTCTCTGTTGGGAAAGATCTCAATGGGGAATAAAATGTTGTTAAAGTGATACTGACATGAAAAAATGACTTTTCAAATTATAAATCTACATAAAAAGTTACCTATGGGTCATGTTAATCTTTTTTCACTGTTAGGGCTGGTTCTGTAAGTAATTGTCAATTATAGCTTCTAATGCTAACGTCCTCCTGCTGGACAAGTATGGCAGCCGCCTCATAGAGGAACATGGGGGATCAGATAGGGAATAGTAAAGCCTCAGGAAATACATTTATGGCAAAATTTTAAAACTCATGTAAAGACAATGTTATGATAGATGTAAAAAAGGTTTCATTTCTGGTGTCAGTATCTCTTTAAGGGAAACTTATGCCTCCCTACTAAGACTTTATTCTCCCTATGCACTTGGGAGCTGAGTCTAGTGGATATAACTTGTCCCAGGCTTTTCAGGGGACCAATAAACACTGTGGTTACTCTTTTCCTCACAATGCTTTAGGGCTAAAGTTTCACAGATATTTCCAGGCAATTTCATATATGGTACTGTGGTTAAACACAGGAGAAAAGACATACAGCCACTCCTGCACACAAATTTAAATTTCTTCTGCTTTGCTGTCTTGCTGTGAAAAGTCACACTGTGTATCTGCTATGTCCTCGTGTGCCGGCACCATCTTGTGTTGTGAGTGTTTTTTGTTTTAGGAATAGTGCTGTTAGCTCAGTTTGGGACAGCGATTATCACTTCTCCTGTGGCCTGTCCCTCTCCAGTTTGTGCCTCTAAGCTTTGTCCATCTTTCTTTTTCTCACATGGTTTTAAAAAGTGTGCACTTGTAAAATTGGTACCAGAGGCTGTTACCTTTTCCTCCCCGGACTAGTGTAGATCTTTCCTCCATGGACCAGTGGAGTCGTGAACCAGGACTAACTATATTGCAGGCATTTCACAAGACAGAGTAGGGAAGATAAGAGTAGATCAACCAGGAAACTCTCTCTCAGGTTTATGAGTATCAGTCACACACATTTTCACATGGCATATTCTCCTAAAAGCCTCTCTATACACTGTCCAAGCTTTACACAGCACACCTTGTCTGAAGCCTTCAGGCCCCCTGTCTCTCTCTACAGTGCCCAAGCTTCTCCTGATTTGTCTGTTTCTCTGCAGCTTCTCTACAACACCGTTACCTTAATCCTACACACTTAAATCCCTGTCTGGGATACAATCATCTCTGAGGCTTGACCCCAAATACCTTCGCTCTCCTTTCTAGCCAACCTGTCCAGCTCTCTTGTGAGCAAGCTACAGAAGCAGCCAGCAAGTTTTGACATTTTGTCTCATCATGAACAGATACCATTTTTGAGTTTAAATCCTGCCTCTCGATGGTGCTAAAGCGTAAAGACTTGCCAGTAAAACACAATAGAAAACACTATAGATCACATGCCACCAGGTGGTGAATTTTGGTATTTTTTATTCCCTGTGTTGACTGAAAGAGATATAATGCAACAACATGGTAAAGGAACTTGGCTGCATCTGTAGTAATCACCTGCTACATCTCTATCTACCCTAGAAAGGGATGGTAGCCACCTGGTTCTTACTCTGTAGCATCTGTCTCTCTGCAGATCTTATCAGGCTGAAAGAGCAAGTGCCTCAGCAAAGCGCTGCCTTATGTAGGCTGGACTTGGCGCCACCTGCTGGCTGTTCCTGCACACTATTTACACAAATAAAATAATTTACCTTCTTACACACAAAAAAAATTTTGCACACACAGCCAAGAGGAAATTGGAGGCAAAAGCATTTAATGAAATAAAGAATGGACACTCTTGGTCTCCCGCCTCTTTAGAAGCCCATATCAGTTTAATTTTAAAAAAAGAGAAAGACCCAGCTTCCCCAACTAGCTATAGGCCCATATCATTAATCAATAACGACATGAAACTCTTAGCAAATATTATAGCAACACGAATGAAACCCGGACACACCAAACATATACATATGGACTAAGCAGGTTTTATCCCCTGACGGGAAACAAGGGACAACCTTAACAAGGTACTTAATATCATAATAAATGGAGAGCGCAATAATACTCCCCTTTTTCTCCTTTTCACCGATGCCGAAAAGGCATTTGATAGAGTGAGGTGGGATTTTATGTTCCATTGTTTGAGGCACATAGGACTAGGCCAAAATTCCTTGAAATGGATTTCATCGCTATACACAAATCCCATTGCTAGACTCAAAAAAATGGAACCCTCTCAGAGCCCATAAAGTTACAAAATGGAACGAGACAGGGCTGTCCCCTTTCCCCTCTTTTATTTGTGCTAACACTAGAACCCCTTCTCTCAACTATCAGAAACAACTTAAATATCCAAGGTATTAAGGTTGGAGCTACTCACCACAAAATTTGTGCATATGCTGACTACTTACTTTTAACTCTTACTCAGCCCATTACCACATTACCGAATCTCATAGCAGAAATAGAACGCTACAGCCTATTAAGCGATTTCAAAATAAATTATAACAAATCAAGTGCTCTTAACATCAGCCTACCTCATTCCTCGGGTTCATTTATGCCCTAAAGCTTCCCTACCTCGATGGGAACAAATGCAGATACATTCACTCTGCCGAACTCAGAATATTTCAAATATCATCAAATAACAAGCTTTGTTTCATCCATCCTTAAAGGCATCACTGGGGACCAAATTTATACTAGCTTTGAAAACCTCTGCTGACAAAAATCATCTGCCCCACGCAGCATTTCTTCCATATACCAAATTCTGCTATAACAAACAACCTCTCTTTCTCCATGGCTACCACACTTTACAAAATGGGAAAAAGCGTTAAATAAGCATTTCACAGAACAAGAAATGGAAGGAATAAAATCATTTACCGGACAAAGGAGCTGCAGAATTCTGGAAAATAATTACAAAATTATCACAGGATGGTACCATACTCCAGTTAAACTTAGCAAATTTTTTCCGGGAACACTGGACAGTTTCTGGCAATGCGGGGCAACACCAGGTACTCTTATACACATTCTATGTTCAGAGATACAAAAATATTGGACTGAAGTCCTACAGATTTGCAACTATATATTACAGTTGGAACAGTCCTATTGCATCACAACACTCAACCCGTCTCATCATATAAGAAATCACTTACCCAATATGCACTCAACTCAGCTAAATTATTAATTCCCTGAAAATTGAAATCCTCAATATTACCCACTATCGCAGAATGGATCCAAGAAATGGAGGACATTCGCAAATTCGAGGAACTACACACGGACTCATACAAATCCAAACAAAATCACTGGGCTACCTGGCGGCTTTGGCCTTAGAAACAAGGATATCCAACCCAAATGACCATACAGATCATGATGATTAACAACCGGGGGTGTTGACTCTGCCGAACCATAACTTTAACTTTTTCGCAAATCTAATAGAATGCAAGAATAATTATGTTGCTATACAGATATCCGAGCTTTACTCATAATGAAATTATAATAAACCAAAGGTCACTGACCATTAACAGTTTTTCATTCTCAAACAACCTCTCCGCCTGGAATTTCCCCCCTTTCGTCCCTCCCTAGTTATAAAAACTCAATCCAATAATTGAAAGCTCTCTGACAGCGGACAGCCTCTATATTTTCTACATCACTTACTCTGTCTCTATTTCTCACAGTGATATGTTTAATGTATACCAGATATGTTACATTATGGAAATATTGTTCAACAATATATCTTACGAGTCTCTAAATGTTGTAAACCACGCATTGCTATAATACTAATGCATATGTTGGATTGTAACAAAACCCAATAAAAATTTTAAAAATTAAAAAAAAAAAGTAAATTAGAGGGAATATTGCATGCAGCACAAAAAACTAATGAAATCTATAGACAAGTAAAACAATGGACTCAGTTTGAAGCATAATAGGCCATTTTGAATTTGGCAATGAAACCATATCTGCCAATTCATTTTCTGATTTTTCTATACACTTCAATTGAGATTTTAGTTGAAATGGCCCAATTCGGCTTAATACAACATACCACAAGTTTGGGGGAGAAATACATTAAATATAAAAATTAAAATATGTGCTAAATAATGTTTATGATATGTAACAAATGCCAATAAAACTCATTCATAATAGTCAGCAGAATATTCATGGAAATGGATACTTAACCTTTTTAGTGCCACAGGACGCAGAATCTACATCCTGGGTACTAAAGTACCTAAGTGCCACAGAACGTAGATTCTATGTCCTGCTGAACTTCTGGTTTTGGTAGCGCAGAAGCGGCTTTTCAAGCCGCTTCTTCGCTCCCCGCTCATTCCCCAGCCTCCAGACAACAGTCAGAGGTGGGGAACGAGTGGCCCCTGGGTCGCGATCGCCCAGGGGCCCCATAGGGAAAGCCTAGCAGGTGTAATCTACGTGCTGGGCTTTCCCTGCAGTTTCTCTCCCTCCACTCCCCCTCTGCTCTGGCCCCCCCCCCCTCTGCACTCACCATCAGCTGCAGCTGCTGTCTGGATGTATCTCCGGGTCTGGCTTCGATCTTCAGCCCAGGTAGGTGCCAAATACACACACAAACACAATCACATACGTATTACACTAATACACACTTATACTCACACTTACACACACAAACATGCATTTTTGGGGTGGTTTTCACACATTCACACTCACACTTACTTGCACACACACATTCATACTCACACTTACTTGCACACATGCACACAAAACACAGTTTACCATGTGTACACACTCACTTACACACATGTATTTTTGTAAAATTTTTTTTTTTTATTGCATCGTTTTTATTCTTGCCTGAAAAAAATGTTTTATTGCCATTGCGGATAGTGTATTCGCTAACCGCACTGCGCAATACCTTTTGTGTATTATTTTGGTGTTTCTACTACATTTTCTGTGATTTTGGTGCATTTTTGGGTATTTTATTGCATGTTTAGCCATGTTATTGCATTTTCAGTTATGCATAGTTGTTGTTCGCTTGACTTTGTCTGTAAAACCTATTTGCCCAAGCCAGAATACTCTGTTATTCTGACCGCAGATATTATTAGGCAAAAAAATTTTTTAAGTGATTTTTCTTTATTTTTATCAATTTTATTGCTTTTCATATTGTTCTTTATTACTTGTCTTTGCACATGGATATTTTGTCTGCTGTATTTCAATTTGGCATCCTTTGTACCCCATTTAGTTTTGTAAATCTATGCATATTGGGCATCAAACTGTTCAGTAGACCCCTGGAGTTCATACTTAGAGTGTTTTATGTTGGTACGTTACTAAATGTGGGGTACATAATGGGGCAACATTCAGAAATGTCACATTTTCAGAAATGTCACATAAACCGTTCTGTTTAGCATAGCTTTGTAGTTTGGTAGTTTGCAGTAGGAAGTTGTATTTACCTATTTTTGTTTTGTCAGAATGTGTACTTTCGGAAAATGTATGGTTTTATAGGGTGTCCATACTGTTAGGGGGTCTTATGGCACATAATACACATACCGGGTGCAAAATTTGCACGAGCCGGAGCGTATTATGTGAAAATTCATGTGCACTATTTTTATTTGGGTGCCCCTGTAGTTTGGTAAATCTATGCATATAGGACATCAAGCTGTTCAGTAGACCCCTGGTGTTCACATTTAGAATGTTTTATGTTGATACGTTACAAAATGTGGGGGTATATATTGTGGAAAAATGCAAGCTTTGTGACGATTTTCAAAAATGTAAAAAAAAACGTTCTGTTTAGCATAGCTTTGTAGTTTGGTTGTAAAAAGATGTATTTACCCATTTTTGTTTTGTCAGAATGTGTACTTTCGGAAAATGTATAGTTTTCTAGGGTCTCCTTACTGTTAGGGGGTCTTATACCACATAATGCACATGCCGGTAGCTTATATTGCAGCGTATAGACTTTGTATGCACTGACTTCCTTTTGGGGTCTCTAAATGCCAGATACATCGGTGATCCTATGCACAATGGGCAACAAACTGTTCAGCGGACTCTTGGCTTTCATATTTAGGGTGTGTTTTCTTGGTACCTAATGTTATGTAGGAGATAAGGTGCTTGAAAGTGGAAGATTTGATATGATTATCAGGTATTTTACCAAAACTTGCAATTTTGGGAAAGCATTGCGACTCTGTAGTTTGGAGTAGAAAGACATAGGTACCCATTTTGAATTCACCCGAATGTGTACTTTCCAAAAAATATATGGTTTTGGGGGCTCAATGTATTTTTTGTGTTTTTCCGCACAGAAAATTCAGTAAATGTGTTGAATTTTCAGTACCTAAAGAGATCTCCGGGCAATTTGTATGTACTAACTTCCTTATGGGGTTTCTAAATGCCAGATACATTGGTGATCCAATGCACAATGGGCATCAAACTGTTCAGCGGACCCTTGGCTTTCATATTTAGGGTGTGTTTTCTTGGTACCTAATGTTATGTGGGAGATATGATGCTTGAAAGTGGAAGATTTGAGGCAATTTTTTAGAATTTTCATAATTTTTTATAGAAAATGCTAAATTCAGTAAAGCATTGCTGTTTGGTACTTAGGAGTTGGAAGACATAGTTACCCATTTCGGATTCGTCAGAATGTGTACTTTTCAAAAATGTATGGTTTCCTGGGGTAAACCTAATGTTCCAGGATTTTTGGCTTTGGAATGTAAAGTAAGCCGTATTCTGCTGTAATGCTTTGAAAATTTAGTAATTTACCGCTGGGAGTTTTTGATCTATAGAAGTCAGAAATCTCGATAAAACTATACATATCAGGTATTGGCACATTCGGGAGACATGAGGCTTTCCAAATCAGTTGAATTTTTGTCCATAAAATAAAATATGTTCCTGGTATAAATCCCTATATCATGAAAAATAGCATTTTTTCTTTTTTTTTTTGTATTTCAAGCTCTAAATCTTGTTCCAGAAGTGGAAATACATAACTCAGATTTGGAAAGCTCAGGTTCTCCTGAAAAAAACAATATATAGTTTGCCTACCTAAACTTAACCCTTCCCCCAGTAAAAGCCCCTAAATTGAGAGAGCACAGAATGTTTACAAAACGTCTGGAGGGGAACCGACATGTCAAATTCGGCTGGCAATTAAAGGGTTAAAGGTTTCCCACCTTGACAGATGACTCCAACATCTTGGCCATGATTGCAATAGTGAAGCCCCCACATTCCATGCTTGCATTCCCACAGGGATGTCTCCTTCCCTGTACATTGCAGGTGACTTAACCAGATCTTCCCAGATCCACCTCCAAATGTAGTTGCTTTAATAAGGGAAGTGTTGCACCCCAGCTGCCTGCACACCACAGCGGCATCCCTCGTATCCCAGTCATTGCCACATACTGTGCCCCACTCTCCTCTGTGTTTCACTTCAACTCTTCCCTCGCAGTCATTTGTTCCTCCAACCAATCTCAGCTCCTCTGGTTCACCTTAAGAAGAGTAAAAACAATAAGATCCCAGAAGGATTATAAATAAGATCCAAACATTGCATAATGTGAAACTAGCAATTCTGACAAAAGAAACCAATAAGTTATAAGGCTGGATAGATGGAAAATATGGCCCTATCTTTTACTGAACCACAAAATTTTGCATGCATAAGATGACTTATTTTAATATAAAAGAAAAACACATCATTGCAGAAGAAAAGGAAAGCATGTTTTGTTTTGGGTTTTTTTCCCCACAATCCTGTGTTTTTCTTTCATTCCTGAGAATTGGTTTAGAAAGTAAGATGAAAACATTTTGACCTAGTCCAACAATCCATAAAACCAATCAAATGCCTGCCAACCAAATGATTCACTAAACCATTAATTAGTAACTGGTTACTACAGTATAAACCAATGTAATGTCACATTAGCCAGACAATTATACCATACATTTTATAAAGTGTCTGAAAGAAGTGTTGGCAGAAGAACTGGGACACAATAAAAGGGCAATAGCAGGGTATGCATTAAGGTTCTGTATTAAAGAGATACTGTCATGATATTTATGGGATACTTTTTTATTTCTAAATTATAATGTTTACATAGCAAATAATTCACTCTACCATTTAACATTTTTTTTTGGGGCCAACAAATGTTTTTTTTAGCTGTAATATTGTTGTGTAAGCACCATCTCAGTGCATTGTGCCTGAGTCTGAGCTTTCAGAAGGAGCCAGCGCTACACATTAGAATTGCTTTCAGCTAAGCTATTGTTTCTCCTACTCCCATGTAACTGAAGGAGTCCCAAGCCGGACTTGGATTTCTTACTATTGAGTGCTATTCTGATATCTACTGGGAGCTGCTATCTTGCTCCCTTCCCATTGTTCTGCTGATCGGCTGCTGGGAGGGGGGGGATATCACTCCAACTCCAGTAAAGTGTCACTGAAGTTTATCAGAGCACAGGTCACATGGCTGTGGCACCCTGGGAAATTACATTTCAAAATTAAATATAAAAAAATCTGTGTTTTTGAAAAACAGATTTCAATTCAGGATTCTTCTGGAGAAGCTCTATTAACCAGGCCCAGATTTGTGGAGAGGCCACAAAGGCCCAGGCCTAGGGCGGCAGAAACCTTGGGGCGGCATGCCGCACCAAAATTTTAAAAGTTTTGTCCCCATACAGAGCAGTGGGGACTTCTCCCCACAGCTCCGTATGCATGATTTGGCCTACAGCGCATGCGCGGGTGACCCCCCCCCCCACTGTCCGTGCATGCGCACTCGGGGGGGGTCGTATGACCGGGGGCGGACTCAGGGCGGCCAATTGGCCATGCTATCAACTGATATGTTTTGAAAAAAAAACATGTTTTCCTTTACTGTATTCCTTTAAAAAAGCTAATGTAATGCTAGATTAAATAAATATAAGATCATTTCACCTCTCCAAAGTCTTTACAAATTGTTTGTATGTTTTTCTAATAACAAAATCTATTTAAACATGTTAAAAAAATTACAGATTGTGCTGATTTCCACAACACACTGGCTGTGAAGTCTCCGACAGTCTTAATGGAGATTTCTAGTTACCTGGAATCCCTGTATAGAAGGATTCAGTGTGCAGAGTGTTTTTTAAATGGTCATGGAACTCATTATTAATTTCTTATATCCTTATAATACACAAGAGCCATTAAAATCCTGTTAATGATATCCTTGGTCCTATAAATGGTGCTTAGCGATGTCATCAGTTATAATCTGTGTTTAGTGATGTATTATTATCATTAGTATTAGTATCATAATAATACTTTTGTATCATAACATTGTACTCCCTGTTGTAAACTATAAGAACACAGTATTAAAAGTCACCTTGTAATTTCATGTCCTTGGTGGCTTATAATATATGTATATTTTACAACAAGATGTATGCATATATATATATATATATATATATATATATATATACGATACGTAGATTCAGCACTCCTAAGCGTAGTCCATAGACCCGGGTGCTACCAATTAAGCATTAAAAATAATAATAGTTACAATACTCCGGGTACGAGCAGTAGATAACGCAGCCAACAATACCGCGGCCGGGTAACCCCTGGCCTCAAAACGCGCCCACATCTCCCTAATTTGTAGTTCAGCAATCTGTTCATCAGAATTATCCCGCAATACCCTACAGAACTGAGAAATAGGTAAAGATCTCTTTAAAGATGGAGGGTATTGTAACTGATTGGGCTCCTAAGCCCCATCCCGGTATTGTGTTTAGTACAGCTTTCAATGACAGATAAGACCATGTTAGGAAAGTCATAAATAAAAATTGGAATATTCTCCAGGCTGATGATGAAGTTAAGCAAGTGTTGCCCCGGTCCCCCTTGGTGAGCTATAGGAGAGGCATGAGTTTGCGTAACTTGCTGGTACATAGTGATCCTATTGCATGCTATCAGAAAAAAACGGGGTCCTGGTTATGGGGAGACAAAAAGGGATGTTTTAAGTGTCCCAGTTGTACATCTTGCAGATATATGACTCCGGGTGAATCTTTTTTACACCCACAGACTGGCAAACGCTTGCTTATTAGACATCATATTACCTGCACTACTACGCACGTTATTTATCTTATAAATTGTCCTTGCGGACTGTCATATGTAGGCAAAACCAATCAGACCCTTAGGTTACGGATGGATGGCCATCGTTCAGCCATCAGTACTGCATTCAGGGATGGCACTACAAATAAACCAGTGGCCAAACACTTTCTTGAGAGAGGGCACAGGTTACCCACGTTTAGGTTTATTGCGATAGACCATGTTGCCCCCATTAGGAAGTGGGGCGATAGGACTCAATTGCTTACGCAGAGAGAAGTTTTTTGGATTAAAACGCTCAATACATTATCCCCCTTTGGACTGAACGAGTATTGTTCTGACATGTGTTTTCTGAAGCAATGTTAAAGTATGCTCCAGGTGGCCTGTGGTATATACTCTTTGATTAATTTGTTTCTGATAATGTTATTTCACAGTGTTTAGTAAGACATACTGTATGCAACATTGTTTGCATGTTGTGGTAAATCTACATTGTATTTTTTGGTAATGTTCTATGCTATATTGTCAGTTTACTTTAACTTGCACTCTTCACTTGAGGGTTAACTCTCCTAATTTTCCTCCTTATGTGTTTTAATATGGTTTCTCCTCGGTACAGGGTTCTGTCTCTCTGGTGTCTGTTTCAGTCACGGGATTGGGTGGAACCCTGTCTCTGGGGGGTGGATCTGTCTTGGTTTTTACTATTTATATTTGAATTCAAGCTGTGTGTCCGCACTAAACCAGTTTAACAGATGGATGCTGAAGTCAAAATATGTAAATACCTATAAACAGGACCAGCACACCATTTCACAGCAATTCTTCTATTTATTCATTCACTGTGCGTTCCAACGTTTCAGTCCCTCCTGGGACCTTTATCAAGGACCATGATAAAGGTCCCAGTTGGGACCGAAATGTTGGAATGCATGGTGAATGAATAAATAGAAGAATTGCTGTGAAATGGTGTGCTGGTCCTGTTTATAGGTATATATATATAGGGACCCATAGGGTTAAGTTCCCTATGGCTTTATACCCTACCTCTTCACACCTTTATTGTTATTGGGTAAAGCCTTCTGTACTCAGGTTACAGTTTAGAACCACTATCCCTATTGGTATAGTTAGGTTGTTCACACCCCTGCAGAATGATAAAGTGTCTAGCAGGAGGGTGTGACTTCCTCCTTGGCTGCAGGCTGCCTTCCAAGCAAAGCTCCATTGAGCCTGGGAGCAGACAGTAGGCCCCAGAAGCCATTTTGACCCAAAGTGATAACATCCACTTTGGAGAAGTCGGGGACAGGGCCCCGTGAACTAGGTTAGCCAGCACAGCAGATTGTTTAATAGCACTTTCCAGGAAAGTGACATAGTCACCTCTAGCAAGCAAGGGCAGTCTTAATAGCCCCACCAAGGAGAGATTAGATCCAGGAGTATTCTCCTATCCGGCAATATTGCCTCAGTGTAGGGCCGCGGATTTAGAGATAGAGACAGGACTAGAATAACCCTGACTCACTGGAGGACTCATATGCTAGAGGTTATCAACCTGAAGGAGCAAATACTACCCCAACTATCTCCCAAGGGGTATTGGCTGAAACGTGTGTTTCTCTGCCCAGACTCTACAAGAGGTGGGATAAAATGGTGTACACCCTCTCTTCTGCATCAGAGTGTACTCTCATGTTACCATCTGCTTCTGTTGTGAGTATGATAACCCTGCTTACCATCTATCTATTGGATCAATAAAGCTGTATTATAGTTCACCATAAGAACCTCTCTGGCTTCCATTTATACCAACTGCACTACACAGTTTCAGCAAGTTGTAGTTTAACTACACCCTCAGCTCCTATCCAGGTTTCTTCCATTCAGCGAAGGCCCATCCTAAGAAAGAGGGTCCATGTAACACATGCTCTACATTATTTCTAGCCTGGTTTACCCCTACATAGTCAAACAAGTGTTACATATATATAATACACAAGAGCCATAAATATGCTGTAAATTTTAACCTTATAAACAGTGCTTAGTGATGTCATCAGTTATAAATTTGTTCTTAGTGATGTAATTCCTGTAACAGACTCATTGAAGTTTGTCTATTATGCTCAGCCTTCAGCCTTGTGCTTTTATATGGTCATGGAACTCCTTGGTGACTGAGGGTGTACATTATTCACTATTAGTGATGAGCAAATCTTTTCGCCAGGCATGATATCTTTATAACGGATGCTTAGTGATGTCATTAGTTATAATCGTTGCTTAGGTATTAATTTCTGTCACAGACTCACTGAAACTTGTATATTATAATAAATAAAGTACCCCCTGTTGTAAAAATATGAGGATATTAGATGCCACCTCAGAGATCCATGCCCTGCATAAAAGCATTTGGGCTTTCGACCTTGTGCCTTTATATGGACATGGAACTCCTCGGTGACTTATTGTGACATCAAAACAAATCAGCCTAAAATAAAAACTGAATTTCACCTTGGGTGCATTATTATAATTATTATAATTTTTTGCATCTATGTATTTCTTTCTGATTATGAAGGCAAGGTTCTTTAAGAAAGCTGTAGTTTCAAATAAATAATTTGAAAAATGACAGTGGAAAAAGAAAAAGTATATTTGAAGGATTAAACAGAAACCTGCACAAATGACTCCAACATCTGCAGTGTTGTTCCAGATGCGATATCTGTTCAGTTCAGGCTCACAGTCCCACAGGGCTGATTCATTCCCTGTACATTTCAGTCCACTGAACCAAATCTTCCCTGTTCCAGCTCCAAATGATGTTGCCTGTTCATATGAAGTGTTGCAACCTAGTTGCCTGCACACAACCATAGCAGCCTTCTTATCCCAGAAAAAGTCACCAACCGTGCCCCATTCACCATGGTGCTTCACCTCTACCCGCCCCTCACATCTATTGGAGCCCCCAGCAAGTCTCAACTCTAATGGCCCACCACCTGCAAAGCAAAAAGTTGGTTCAGATTTTGAAATACAGATTGGAAATTAGATTTTCCTTTAATAAAAACTATATATGTAGTTACATTATTACTAATATACTGTATATATATATTATCCAATCTTACTGTTGTGCAAGATAGTCAGAGCTAGTGAGTAAGACTAGCTTTTTGCTCCACCAAAGAGTAAGGGGATAGTATTCCACAAACTGCCTCTTTTACTGTATATATTTGCCTTAATATTTACTGTGCCAAGAAAGTACCTTTTTCAGTAAACCTTCATTCAAACCTAGGAACCACCGGTGCACATCCAACTATTATTTGCACTTTCATAAAGGCACAGCCGGGAAATAGGACTGCAATGCTCTATAACAAAGCTCTATAGTTTTGCACCTGTGGTCATACAAGGAACCATATGAGCCCCTCCTATATAAGTATATAAAGTTACATTATCTTCAATAAATTAGACATAGTAAGACACAATACACCAACAAATTCAAACTGTCCTGGCCATGGAAATACAGCTAAAAATATAACTCCAAAATAGCAGCCAAAATGCATTACTGACTCTACAGCATACAGTTGGCTCTCAATATGACAGCCATGAGTGTTACCAATGAATTAGGGGGCAGATTTAAGTGTGAAATTAGAGGCTCACTGCACAAAAAATCACCCACTTTCTATTCATTCCATATTTATCAAATGGTTTAGTTTTTACCCACTGATAAAGTGGGTGAATATTTCTGTGGTGAGCCCTAATCTCACATATTGATACTGTAAATCTGCCCCTAAATTATAACTCACAATCAATTCTGAATACCTACCTGCACAGATCACTCCAACATCTGCTGTGTGATCACAATTGTGAAACATGGTCAGGTTTCTCTTACACTCTGATAAAGTGAATTCATCTCCTGTACATTTGACCTGACTGAGCCAAACCTTTCCTGATCCAGGTCCAAAGGAAGCTGCCTTGTGCTGACCAGGGGAATTGTTACAGCCCAGCTGCCTGCACACAACTGTGGCTTCTTTCATGTCCCATCTGTAATCGCACATTGAGCCCCACTCTCCATAGAATCTGACCTTCACTCTCCCTTCACAGCGGCTCATGCCCCCCTCTAGTATCAGTTCTTCTAGTTTGTCTGTTGAAAGCAGAAAGTTCTATGAATAGAGAGTAGAGTCAATGAAAAAAGAATACAATCTGACTCCTTCATTAGTCCTATAATCTCAAGCCCTGGAGAGATATTACAACCCAAGGTGGAATTTTTTAATAAAATAACATTATAACAGCACCAAAGCTGTTAAACCTGTTTCATGCTAAATGTATGAGGTTTAGTTAGTTATTCCCTACAGGAATTTATAATAAAATAGTAATTGTTATACATGATTTTATATAAACATTTTCAGTAAATACTACTATGCTTACTTCTAACTTACTTCTGTTCCCATTTTTTGGTTAAAATGGTTGGCTGTGTACCATATGTTTATATGACCCGCCACACTCACAACACATTTGTTGGTGCCTGCACATGGCATTTTACCAAGATAGCCCATTTGGGTAACTATATAAAACTACTAGAAGTAGAAACTACAAATTGGTGCTGAAGCAATAATTACACCAACCATTATAAATAGAGACAGGATCCAGGGAGATTTCACTTGCAGCTACTGGATCTGGATCATCTTCAAATTCAGAAGCATCATAATACCTCTGAAAATCTGAAAAAAACAATGAGAAGTTACAATAAGGCAATGCATGTTCCATTGCCAATTTGCATTGAATACTTTTTCTAACCCCTCAGTCAATGCAGTTCCAGGTTCTTGAAAAGCACTTTAGAATCTAAATTCAATAGACCCAAAGGACTTTGTATGCCAGACCTATAAAAATAAAGGCAAATAATATTAAAGGTATATCTATTTGGGCTCCTTTACATTATGAAAATAGTTCCACCACTGATGAAAATTTGCAAAATGGAATGAACTATGCCATTTTACTGAAGCGGTCAATTACCTCCCATATAACAATGTAATTTAGAAGGTAGTAATGCAGCAATAAAGTCCATTTCTAGATGGGTCCAAGGTCAAGAGGGAACAGGCATACAGTAGGTTCAGGAAGACCACAAGCAAGGGAAAGGCTGGATTTGGAGGCACAAACTGTAGAGGTAAAGTTTTTGACAGGATAAAGTCTTTCTGCATGGAGAAGCCACCATTCAAGAGAATTTAACAGATTCAAGGTGTTTTTAACACCTGGGTGGCCCACTTGTTTGGAACAATGGGTCTCTTGTAACTCTGGGTTTTCAGTGTTATAATTCCATTTCTTTAAAAAATAGGCCCATGCAGGCCCGGATTTGTGGCGAGGCCACAAACGCCCTGACCAAGAGTGCTACAAGTTTAGGGGCGGCATGCTGCCCCGCTGCAACAGAATTTTAATTAATTCTTGATGCAGTAGGAACTCCAGCTAGAGATTTGGCTAGTGGATCACTTGATGGCAAGCCAAACCAAGTTAAACCCAAGACCACTGGAGCAGATGGACAGTAAATAATGAGAAAAAACAACCCACAATAAAGGGCAGTTCCCTGAAGTCAATGGTCTATCATCAATCACCACAAAGGGGCAGACATGGGCAGAAGTGGAATACCAAGGTGATTAACAAAGACAGAGTCCATGAAATTCCCTGCAGCTCCAGATTCAAGGAAGGCTTGAAAATTGACAGTTTTAGCAGCCAGGTGAAACTGTACTGAAATCAGGAATGTATTCTTTTGGGAAGAAGGTTTGATGCTGCCCAGACATGACTCTTACCTAGGCATTGGCAGTTATAGGCAAAATTAGCTATGCCACCTGTCACGGTCGGCACCCTAAACCAGAACAGATGCCAAGTTCCCTTGTCTAAGCTCGGCTTCACCAGTATTGTGACCGCCTTTGGCTTCGGGAGGAGCCCTCAGCTACTCAGATGCCACCTGGACTTAACGAGAGGAACAAGGCAGGAGTTCTGGCAAGCAAAGGGGCACGACTGTAGATAAAGTCAGTTAGGCCGAAGATCACGGTACAAATAGGGTTAAACAAGTTCGTCGTCAGGCAGGCTGGGTCGAGGCAGGCAGAAATCAGGGGTCGTCAGACAGGCAAGGGTCAACCAGATAATCAAGCAGCTGGGTTAGGCAAAACCGGAGTCAAAAGTACAAGCCGAGGTCAGGTTACGGATTTCAGAATAGTCAGGAACAGGCCGGGTCAAAACAGGAGAATACAATCAGAAATACAGGAACAAGAATGCACAAGGCTCAGGAAGGCACCAGGAATCGAATCCTATCACGGGCAATGAGTAACAAAAGAAAGGGCCTTTAAATATTTCAAATTTGGCGCCATTGCGCGCTGACGTCATGCGCCATGCTTCATGACGTCATCCGTCAGCGCGCCTGCGCCTTTAAATATGCGGAAATGCGCGCGCGCACACTATGAAGGAGCAGAACAGCGCGGCGTCCCCGCCGATGGCAGCGCGGCGGGCGTCCCCGCCGCGCTGGTAAGTGTCTCTTCCTTACACCACCACAGTACAAACACAGGCCAGCAGAGGTAAGGGTGACACCCCTGTGGCTTCCCAGTTTTTGGAACAAAAACATTGCCTGGCTTGCCTCAAAAGTAAGATTATTGATCATGACCCACAACCCCCTCGTGGGGGTAACTGAGACAAAATGCTTCTATGTACTGCTGCCTATTCATAACTCCATGTATGAGTAAAAGGCAGAAATGAGGTGTCCTATCACCGTGGAGACATGATATACTTTCTCCATATCATGTCTAGATGGAAGGGAGCACTAAGGGGCACATTTATCAAAACCCGAAACGGCAAAAATTCGGATTGGAAACGAAAATTTTGTGACTTCTCCGTCGTCGTCGCGACCTTTTTTTATTTTTTGCGACTTTTTCGTCACCATTACGTCTTTATTGTATTTTGCGCAAATATTTCATCGCCGTTGTGACTTTTTCATATTGAACAAGTGTAAACGGCGGAAAAACCTTTCTGACTTTGCATGATTTTGGAAGCCTCCCATAGGACTCAATGGCACTCTGCAGCTCCAACCTGGCCCAAGGAAAGTCTCCCATAGGACTCAATGGCACTCTGCAGCTCCAACCCGGCCCAAGGAAAGTCTCCCATAGGGCTCAATGGCACTCTGCAGCTCCAACCCGGCCCAAGGAAAGTCTCCCATAGGGCTCAATGGCACTCTGCAGCTCCAACCCGGCCCAAGGAAAGTCTCCCATAGGGCTCAATGGCACTCTGCAGCTCCAACCTGGCCCAAGGAAAGTCTCCCATAGGGCTCAATGGCCCTCTGAAGCTCCAACCCGGCCCGAGGAAAGTCTCCCATAGGGCTCAATGGCACTCTGCAGCTCCAACCCGGCCCGAGGAAAGTCTCCCATAGGGCTCAATGGCACTCTGCAGCTCCAACCCGGCCCAAGGAAACTCTCCCATAGGGCTCAATGGCACTCTGCAGTTCCAACCCGGCCCAAGGAAAGTCTCCCATAGGGCTCAATGGCACTCTGCAGCTCCAACCCGGCCCAAGGAAACTCTCCCATAGGGCTCAATGGCACTCTGCAGTTCCAACCCGGCCCAAGGAAAGTCTCCCATAGGGCTCAATGGCACTCTGCAGCTCCAACCCGGCCCAAGGAAAGTCTCCCATAGGACTCAGTGGCACTCTGCAGCTCCAACCCGACCCAAGGAAAGTCTCCCATAGGACTCAATGGCACTCTGCAGCTCCAACCCGGCCCAAGGAAAGTCTCCCATAAGGCTCAATGGCACTCTGCAGCTCCAACCCGGCCTAAGGAAAGTCTCCCATAGGACTCAATGGCACTCTGCAGCTCCAACCCGACCCAAGGAAAGTCTCCCATAGGGCTCAATGGCACTCTGCAGCTCCAACCCGGCCTAAGGAAAGTCTCCCATAGGACTCAGTGGCACTCTGCAGCTCCAACCCGGCCCAAGGAAAGTCTCCCATAGGGCTCAATGGCACTCTGCAGCTCCAACCTGGCCCAAGGAAAGTGTCCCATAGGGCTCAATGGCACTCTGCAGCTCCAACCCGGCCCAAGGAAAGTCTCCCATAGGGCTCAATGGCACTCTGCAGCTCCAACCGGGCCCAAGGAAAGTCTCCCATAGGACTCAATGGCACTCTGCAGCTCCAACCCGGCCCAAGGAAAGTCTCCCATAAGGCTCAATGGCACTCTGCAGCTCCAACCCGGCCTAAGGAAAGTGTCCCATAGGACTCAGTGGCACTCTGCAGCTCCAACCTGGCCCAAGGAAAGTCTCCCATAGGGCTCAATGGCACTCTGCAGCTCCAACCGGGCCCAAGGAAAGTCTCCCATAGGGCTCAATGGCACTCTGCAGCTCCAACCTGGCCCAAGGAAAGTGTCCCATAGGGCTCAATGGCACTCTGCAGCTCCAACCCGGCCCAAGGAAAGTCTCCCATAGGGCTCAATGGCACTCTGCAGCTCCAACCCGGCCCAAGGAAAGTGTCCCATAGGGCTCAATGGCACTCTGCAGCTGCAACCTGGCCCAAGGAAAGTCTCCCATAGGGCTCAATGGCACTCTGCAGCTCCAACCCGGCCCAAGGAAAGTCTCCCATAGGGCTCAATGGCACTCTGCAGCTCCAACCTGGCCCAAGGAAAGTCTCCTATAGGGCTCAATGGCACTCTGCAGCTCCAACCTGGCCCAAGGAAAGTCACAATACCGAAGCTTGAATGAATCTGAAACTTTTGTAAATGGCGCGATAATACAAATTTTTCGCCACGGCGGTGAGAAAGTCGAGGAATATATACGAAAAATTTGCGACGGCGACGGAAAAGTCGCAAAAATACCGATCATTACGAAAAAAAACGTATTAGGACACTTTCGGACATTCATGGATTAGTAAATGTGCCACTAACTGTTGACCGTTACTGTAACAGCACATGAATGTATATGGCTTCAACTTTAACTCTTTCATATAGTGATCATTATCTGACCAGTTCGCATATATCAGTATACAAAACTGCATATTCAAATGCAAAGGTAGTAAAATACTTTATTTGGCGGCTGACATTTCGGCCTACACAAAGGTCTTTTTCAAAGTACAGAAACAAACAAAACAGAACCTGATAAACATACCATAGCAGGAAAAAGGTGGGAGTGATATTGTGACATCATGTAACATACATGAAACTAAACAAAAAGGTGAAAATATAAAACTAAAGAATAAGAGTATAAAATATAAATGACAAATAGTAAATGTTAGTGTAACAAAATAAAGTATGTAGAAACCAAGTTTCAAATAATCGCTCAGACAATGTCCACAAGTGTAGCGATACAGTGTAGCAATGGCAAGAGAAACAAATAGTAAACGATACCCAAGAGGCAGAACAGGATGAGTAAAGGAAATTCTGCAAGCTTATACTTAGAAAAGAAGTGCATTCATAAAAGGAACAGAATAGTAATGTTGTTGGAGACCTGCAATTAGTGGAAAAAGGTGAACTCACTATTGCGCATACAGACCACTGAAAAGACTAGAGCGCAGGAACCATCATTAAGTGTTAAAGGCAGAGACTACTCATTCCGGCAGCACCTTTTGGGACAAGAGGGTAGGCATTTCTCTATTGCAGGATCCTGTAATGCTGGATTTCAAGAGCCCAAACTTGAATAGTAACAAGTGGACTGCCGATCTTACCAGTACATCAATCATATGTATATGGCCAACGTGGTTAATTTATTGTAGTACAGGTATAGGACCTGTTATCCAGAATGCTTGGGACCTGGGTACCTGGGGCTTTCCAGATAAGGGATCTTTCTGTAATCTGGATCTCCAGATTTAAATACTGAACAAACCCAATAGGCTTGTTTTGCCACCAATAAGGATTCAATATATCTTAGTTGGGATCAAGTAAAGGTACTGTTTTATTATTACAGAGAAAAAGGAATAATTTAACCATTAAATAAACCCAATAGGATTGTTCTGCCCCCAATAAGGGGTAATTATATCTTAGTTGGGATCAAGTACAGGTACTGTTTTATTATTACAGAGAAAAGGGAATCATTTAACCATTAAATAAACCCAATAGGGCTGTTCTGCCCCCAATAAGGGGTAATTATATCTTAGTTGGGATCAAGTACAGGTACTGTTTTATTATTACAGAGAAAAGGGAATCATTTAACCATTAAATAAACCCAATAGGGCTGTTCTGCCCCCAATAAGGGGTAATTATATCTTAGTTGGGATCAAGTACAGGTACTGTTTTACTATTACAGAGAAAAGGGAATCATTTAACCATGAAATAAACCCAATAGGGCTGTTCTGCCCCCAATAAGGGGTAATTATATCTTAGTTGGGATCAAGTACAAGGTACTGTTTTATTATTATAGAGAAAAATAATTTTTAAAAATTAGAATTACTTGCTTACAATGGAGTCTATGGGAGATGGCCTTTCTGTAATTTGGAACTTTCTGGATAATGGTTTTCCGGATAAGGGATCCCATACCTGTACCACAATAACATGCGGAGCAGTTATGAAGCATATATTTTTTTTTTTAACAAAAAATATCAGTCTCCGGTGTGTGGTATGTCACCCATCATTTGCATGTGTTGGTAACACCCAAAATTGTGCAAAGGAGAGTAGGATACTGGGCCACGTCGGTCCACTGATATGTTTCTGGTCAGGGAAATGGACATAAAGCCCATCCAATTGTACTCTCCCTGTGTAGTAAGGCATTAAAATAACCAATCGAATATCTATATGTCAGCAGGTCTTAAATAAATGCATAGGAGTGTATTAAAAAAGTTAGCCGGATCTCCATCAAGTATAGAGCAAAAATATCCTTTATTAGTGCAAGTGAATTGACGTTTCGGTCCGAACTCCTGGACCTATATATATATATATATATATATCTTGAGAAAGGTCCAGGAGTTGGAGCCGAAAGGTTGATTCACTTGCACTAATAAAAGATATTTTTGCTTTTTGATCCAGTCCTGTGAGTGCTGTGCTTTTTTTGGTATCTACAATTTTGTTTTCACAGCTGGCACCCATTATAGATATCATATATTATAATATATATCATATTTATGTATAAAATGTATCCTTTTTTTCTACAGGATTAATGGACTTTTATAAGGACACTTTATATGAGTTTTTATGATAGACAGGTGGCACATACTGGTGAGATTGAAAATGTCAAGTAACTCCACAACACCAAGTCACACACAAGGCCAAACCCACCACATCTTAGGTGCCCCCCAAACAGAGGAACCTGAGAAAGATTGCTTCCACAGATCCCTAATACGGCACAATAAGTCGTTAATGCGACTTGTGTGTTGCCACCAAAACACATAATGAGAGTCAGGCACGACAAGCCTCATACGAGGCAGCTATGTTAGCCCTGCATCAGGAGCACTTGAAGGTCCATCAAAAAAAAGTGGCATTGTTGGAAACTTAAAATTCCCTGGTAGAAAAACATAATTCCTTAAGAGCATGACACATGGCCAAAAGGAAATGAACACAAATTTGCTAAGTGTTGTACAAACAAGTAGAGTAATGCCAACACGCTCTACTACCAGAGATAGTGCTGATACTTTCACAAAAAAATAAATGTGCATGTTTGAAATTTTTAAGTCATCTTTGGTTTTTTGGTTTAAGTGGCAAATGTTGTATTGAGAAATAATATTAACAGCCTGCCACATGTATGCAGTTGTGGAACAACAGTTCCAAAGTGCATACCTCTGTTGTGGATGTGAGCGAATTGCCACTTTAGAGGCTCGCATTAGAGCACTAGAGGAACACGTTGCAACACTGCGTTCAATCAACAATCTTGAGCGGAGTCTCTTGCTAACTGAACAAGAGCTAGCGGGGTCAGATAGTATGGGGGGAGGGGAGCAGCAAAAGGATGATAGGGCAGTTAGAAAATCTAGTGTGGGGAAAAGGAAAAGGGAGGCTGCTCCAGGTTTTGTGCATCCCAACAGATTTGCCAGATTGTGTGAAGAAGATGGGAGTGTGAACTCTGGACTGGTGGTTCTAGGTGGGGCTGATCTCTCTAACAGCCAGGAGGCCAGTTTCTCTAGTAGTGGTGGGGAGGAGAGCAGAGCTAGGCCTAAACAGATGGTGGTTATAGGGGATTCGATCATTAGGAAAGTGGACAGGGTAATCTGTCAAGCGGATCACTTCAACCGGACAGTTTGCTGTCTTCCTGGTGCCAGGGTTCGGCATGTGGTTGATCGGGTTTACACATTATTGGGAGGGGCTGGGCATGACCCGGCTGTCTTGGTACATATCAGTACTAACGACAAAATGAACGGTAGGTGGGGGACCTTAAAGAAAGAGTTCAGGGATCTAGGCTCTAAGATTAAGCAAAGGTCCTCCAATGTCATTTTTTCAGAAATTTTGCCGGTGCCACGTGCAAGTTTAGGGAGACAGCGGGAGCTTAGGGAGCTAAATGCGTGGCTAAAGTCTTGGTGTAGGAAGGAAGGGTTTGGGTTCCTAGAGCACTGGGCTGACTTTTACTTGGGGTACAATCTATACAGCCGTGACGGATTGCACCTCAATGGAAGGGGGTCTGCTGTGCTAGGGGAGAGAATGGTTAAGAGGTTGGAGGAGTGTTTAAACTAGACAAGGGGGGGGTGGGTGAGCTAGAGTTCTATGGGAAAATTAGTGTAGACGGGGTAGGGGGACTAGCAAAGGGTTGTGGGGGAGGAGTGAGGGGGGCATATAGTTTATCAGATAAGGAGCTTCCGTTACAAGGAAAACAGTCTCATAATTGCCTTAGCTCTAACTCTCCCTTAGCTAATGTAAACATCAGAGGGAGAAGTAGTAATCTCTGCTGCATGCTGGCTAATGCGCGTAGCTTGTCGGGTAAATTAGGGGAGCTGCAAGCTATTGCATGTATTGAAAATTATGATTTAATAGGTATCACTGAGACCTGGTGGGATGATAAATGCGACTGGACTGCGAATTTAAATGGTTATACACTTTTTAGGAGGGACAGAGAGATTAAAAAGGGTGGAGGGGTTTGTCTTTACGTAAAGTCAGATTTAAAGCCATGTAATAAAGACATTACCAATGAAAACGTCGAATCTCTTTGGGTAGAAATTTCAGTAGGGCTGAAGGTCACAAAGAAAATGATCATTGGTGTATGCTATAAACCACCCCGTATAGATGAGGGGGATGAGGCCCAGCTATTGTTGCAAATGGAGGAGGCTTCACAACTGGGTCAAGTTGTTATTATGGGGGACTTTAATTATCCGGACATTGACTGGAGTAATGGGGGGGGCTAAGTCAGAAAAAGCTAGTAGGTTTGTAAATATGCTAAATGACAACTTTTTATTTCAGGCGGTTCAAGAACCTACTAGGAATGATTCTATTTTGGACCTGGTGATTTCTAATAATAATGAACTCATCTCTAACATTTGTGTGGGTGAGCATTTGGGGAACAGTGATCACAACATGGTCTCCTTTGAGATAAAGATGCAGAGACAGCGCTATAAGGGAGTAACTAAAACGCTCGATTTTAGACGTGCAGACTTTGCCAGTATAAGGGCATCTCTGCAATGTGTCAACTGGGAAAGGCTTTTCATGGGGTTAGACACAGAAGGAAAATGGAAAATCTTTAAAACATTGCTTTGCAGGTATACACAACAGTATATTCCCCTTGTAAGCAAGGAGAGGCATCGCAAAGCAAAACCTTTATGGCTGAATAAAAGTGTTATTGTCGAGGTTGGTAAGAGATTGACGTGCTTTTAAAGCATTCAAGTTAGCTGGGACAGCAGAAACTTTCATCAGGTACAAGGAACCAAATAAAGCAGCAAAAAAGCTATCAGGCAAGCTAAAATAGAAATGGAAAGGGATATTGCAGCTAGGAGTAAAAAGAATCCAAAATTATTTTTTAATTATGTGTGTAGGGGTTTACCAAAAATGGGCCCTTAGGACAGACACCCCTAGACTAGGCCACTGGTTGGCGCTAGTTAAACCGGGACAGTGGGATGACTGGGTTCTACATAGTTAACAGGGAGTATACCTGTAGTTCGGGTTATGGCCACCGGGTGGTGCATAGGCCTATATAAAGGGTTGCAGCCATTTTGAAGGGGCTTAGGCTGGGATAGCTCCTGGGACCAGGAGCTTCCCCTGATAGAGTTATTAGATAGTAGTTTCTTGTAATAGGACATTCTAGGAGTGTCATGTAGGACACCAAGCTAGAATGGGCGGATATTGCCCCTCCAGGAGTGGTAGTGGGGTTAAGACCCCCCAGCATTACATCTGCTGGAGTGCAGGGCATTAAGTGGCTAGGTAGGTGGACAAGTCCCCGCTAGTCCAGGAGTCCGGATCTGAGGGTGCCATACGCTAGTACCGGTGTGGGTCCTTGTGGTGTAACTCCTAGCATGGGTACTGAGAACTCCAAAGGGAGGGTCTCACAGATAGTACCGGGGATAGCACCTAGATAGGAGCACATTGGGGAAACCTGTGAGGTAGTACCAACAGGAAAAGGATCTCAATGAGAAGTAAGGAGATATGCCCTGCCATGTGTATAAATGATATGCCGCTCCTGGAGAGGTCTCTGCCTGAATAAACCATAGCATTCCTTTCATATATAACTGTGTCTGCTGTGAATATCTACCTCGCCCAGAGGACCACTACTACGCCGGTAAGGAATAACTCAAAGAGTGAGTACATCACACCGGGAGTACGTGGGTCCCAAAGGGGCATTGTATCCTGATCGTTTCCCAGGGGGTGGAATATAGTTCCACAAGACCATCCCTGGGTGGAGGCACGCCATTTAGGGGAGAATCCCTTGTAAACCCCCATAGTAAGCGGGGGCTCAGGACTCCTGTAGCGCCAAGTATAGTGCTCCAGCGGGTAGTGCCACACAAGCATTTAAAAAGTGGGCTACATTTGGAGGCACTGCTGAGATCGATTTGAGAATTGTTTACCAGACAGGGCCCTAAGGGAACTGTGGCCTAGAGTGTTGGTAGGATCTGGTCTTCCGCCTGAGCTAAAATTGAGCCACCCTGATCCACATCCCCAACTGGGATTTGGCGCGAAAGAGGAGCAAGGCAGCTCCTAGCCAATTGGATTGCAGGATAGCTGGCGCCAAAAGTCAGCCTGACCGACACGTGAGATTGAGGCGTGCCAGAAGGTGACACCTACCTGTTTTGCATATTGACCGTCCCGTGAGGTGGCTCGGCCAATAAGAGATGTTACAAAGTGCGCCAAGAGCTGAGAAAGTGACGTGGCCAGTTAAAGTCACGGCAGCCATCTTGGGAAATTCCCAGTTAGTCTTTGGCCAGAGTCAAGCGAGTGAGCTCCTCTATCTGATAATCGCCAAAATGTCTGCCAAGTCTGGACCTGGGCAGGGCAGTGTAATATCTCTGTATGAGAACCCAGAGGATGGTATTCGATATCTGTGGTTAGGATCCTTTGCTGAGAGGTCCACATCACAAGGAGATATGACCATGGTCCCCATCTGTGGTGACTGCGGAGCTGAGGCCTACTTAGCTCTGAAGCAGGCCATGGGACGCTGCATAGGTTGCGGACATTTATGTTGGATGGGCCCATTGAGGGATGAAAGGTTGAACCGGGGACCCGGTGCAACAATTACCATGATGACTACGCTGAATGCTGACAAGTCAAGTGCAGCACTGTATGGAAGGTACCAGGGGGAAGGCGAGCTTACCTTGGTATCGGGACCCCTGCAGATGTGTCAGTGGAAAACGGAGACCTCAGGGTTTATGGCCGCCGGTGCCGAGGGTACCGAGAAACCCCAAGGGGTAAGTGACCAGCCACAGGGCGGGGTAGTCCCAGCCGAGAGGGAGGAAATTGGGTCAGCAGCCATGTCGCCCGATGCCCCGTGCCCTAATCCGGTCCCGTCTGCCTGTGAGATAGAAACCCCCGGGGTGTCGAACTGTTTAGACATGAACGAGTGTGATCCTATGCCCGCGGGTGATGATAGTGAGAAGCCTGAGGTTAAGCACCCACCCCATTATATAGAGGTTCTGCGAAAACGTCGAGAAGCCTCTGAAGGGGCCTACGGGGCCACAAGCCATCCCAACCCAGGGTGGGAGCCGTTGGATGATACTGAGGAGGAGGATGCCTATAGCCCGGCTGTGTTTAAATTGCCCGATGGTTTCATGGCTCCCCGAAAAATTCCCAAAGAAGAGGAAAAGGAGTTTTGGGTGTTGCCTGGTCGAGGTGACCCCGATATCTTTTGCCGCGTGTCTCGCATTCAGCGAGTCATGAACTATAAAATCTTTAAATTGTGGGGATATTATATGCCCTACGCTCCTCTCTGGGTATACGACAAGATGGAGACCCTGATGGATGATTGGGTGGTAGCCGAAATAGCTGCGAAAGAAAAATGGGCAGGAAAGTGTCTATATAAAGCTGATTCGGTGAAGAAAATGGCAGCATGGAAATTCATTCGTGCGCTGGAAAAAGAATGGTGGTGGGGCCGTACTGTCTTACGCCATACCGTATACAGCACTGGGAGGAAAAATCCCAAGCCACGCTACTTCAGCACCGAGGTAGAGTTACCAGCGGGTGTCAAAGTAGAGAAGCCACATCCGAACTATTATGCCTCATACATTGATGTACAGATGAGGTTTGCCTATATGGTCTGAGTGTGTGTCTCCTAAGGGACTTGGCTAACCCAGGAGGGGAGTTCATCAGTTGAAGGGTGAGTAACCTATGGTTTTGGTGTCACCCTCAGGAGGGACCTGTCCTCTTCCACAAAGGAACTGTCGGAGGTGGGTAAGGTTGACCCACACCACAGCCAGCCGGCTGGTTGGGAGGCGAGGGCTGCTCCTGTCATGGCTTCCGGCCGGGAGTCGCTGAAGTTAGCCCATCATGGGGCAAAGTTGTTGGATACCCACCCGTTGGTGGATGGAAAGGCCCAAGGTGGGGTCGCCTTGGGAAATGGACTCCCTCAAGGAGGAGGGGGGTTCAAGGAAATTATTTTTTTGCTGTGTAATAAAAAGTGCTGCTTTTGGGCAATAACTTGTCCTTTTTGGCTTCTTTGATTTGTGAAATGTCTAACGGGGACAGAGACTCTTGTGGGGACTTTCACCAAGACTTTGGAGGGTGGGGATGTTGGCATGTCTCACTTTTCCTTTCCAGATCATCCATTGTACCCTGGCAGTCTCCTGGAGGAACTGTGAAGCGTGATGTTATCAGTATGGTAATAGTATTGTGTAAGATTTTTGGTTGTGATGGGATGTGTCAGCCAGGAGGTGACAATTTCCAGCAGGGGGAGAATGTAGGGGTTTACCAAAAATGGGCCCTTAGGACAGACACCCCTAGACTAGGCCACTGGTTGGCGCTAGTTAAACCGGGACAGTGGGATGACTGGGTTCTACATAGTTAACAGGGAGTATACCTGTAGTTCGGGTTATGGCCACCGGGTGGTGCATAGGCCTATATAAAGGGTTGCAGCCATTTTGAAGGGGCTTAGGCTGGGATAGCTCCTGGGACCAGGAGCTTCCCCTGATAGAGTTATTAGATAGTAGTTTCTTGTAATAGGACATTCTAGGAGTGTCATGTAGGACACCAAGCTAGAATGGGCGGATATTGCCCCTCCAGGAGTGGTAGTGGGGTTAAGACCCCCCAGCATTACATCTGCTGGAGTGCAGGGCATTAAGTGGCTAGGTAGGTGGACAAGTCCCCGCTAGTCCAGGAGTCCGGATCTGAGGGTGCCATACGCTAGTACCGGTGTGGGTCCTTGTGGTGTAACTCCTAGCATGGGTACTGAGAACTCCAAAGGGAGGGTCTCACAGATAGTACCGGGGATAGCACCTAGATAGGAGCACATTGGGGAAACCCGTGAGGTAGTACCAACAGGAAAAGGATCTCAATGAGAAGTAAGGAGATATGCCCTGCCATGTGTATAAATGATATGCCGCTCCTGGAGAGGTCTCTGCCTGAATAAACCATAGCATTCCTTTCATATACAACTGTGTCTGCTGTGAATATCTACCTCGCCCAGAGGACCACTACTACGCCGGTAAGGAATAACTCAAAGAGTGAGTACATCACACCGGGAGTACGTGGGTCCCAAAGGGGCATTGTATCCTGATCGTTTCCCAGGGGGTGGAATATAGTTCCACAAGACCATCCCTGGGTGGAGGCACGCCATTTAGGGGAGAATCCCTTGTAAACCCCCATAGTAAGCGGGGGCTCAGGACTCCTGTAGCGCCAAGTATAGTGCTCCAGCGGGTAGTGCCACACAAGCATTTAAAAAGTGGGCTACATGTGAATAGTAAAAAAATGAAGCAAAAAGGGGTGGGAACCTTATTATCACGGGGGGGTAAGTTGGTTGATGAGAACGGGGAGAAAAAGCAGAAATTTTGAACTCTTATTTTTCATCTGTCTATACATCTGAGGAGCCAGATAATGAAAGCTTTCCTTTTAATATGCCCAGTTCTAGTAATTTAGCTACTGGCGCATGGGTCACTCGGAAGGAAATTCAAAAGAGACTTGAACATGTAAAGGTAAACAAAGGTCCAGGGCCGGATGGGATTCATCCCAGGGTATTAAATGAGCTGAGCGCTGTGATTGCCAAACCTCTTCACTTTTTTTCACAATTTTTCAGGATTCTTTGAGGTCTGGCATGGTGCCGAGAGACTGGCGGATTGCTAATGTGGTGCCGTTATTTAAAAAGGGATCCCGTTCTCAGCCTGAAAACTATAGGCCTGTTAGTCTGACATCAGTAGTAGGAAAACTTTTAGAAGGGGTAATAAGGGATAGGGTACTTGAATACATTGCAGTTCACAATACTATTAGTTTGTGCCAGCATGGTTTTATGCGTAACAGATCTTGCCACACTAATTTAGTCGCCTTTTATGAGGAGGTGAGTAGGAACCTCGATGGTGGAATGGCAGTTGATGTCATCTACTTGGACTTTGCTAAAGCGTTTGATACAGTACCTCACAGAAGGTTAATGATCAAATTAAGAAATATTGGCATAGAACATAATATTTGTAATTGGATAGAGAACTGGCTGAAGGATAGAGTACAAAGAGTGGTGGTAAATGGAACATTTTCTAATTGGACCAGTGTGGTTAGTGGAGTACCGCAGGGGTCAGTCCTTGGTCCTTTGCTTTTTAACTTGTTTATTAATGACCTGGAGGTGGGCATAGAGAGTACTGTTTCTATTTTTGCTGATGACACAAAATTGTGCAAAACTATAAGTTCCATGCAGGATGCTGCCGCTTTGCAGAGCGATTTGACAAAATTAGAAAACTGGGCAGCAAACTGGAAAACGAGGTTCAATGTTGATAAGTGCAAAGTTATGCATTTTGATAGAAATAATATAAATGCAAACTATCTACTGAATGGTAGTGTGTTGGGGGTTTCCTTAATGGAGAAGGATCTAGGGGTTTTGTAGATAACAAGTTGTCTAATGCCAGGCAGTGTCATTCTGTGGCTACTAAAGCAAATAAAGTGCTGTCTTGTATAAAAAAGGGCATTGACTCAAGGGATGAAAACATAATTTTGCCCCTTTATAGGTCCCTGGTAAGGCCTCACCTTGAGTATGCGGTGCAGTTTTGGGCTCCAGTCCTTAAGAAGGATATTAATGAGCTGGAGAGAGTGCAGAGACTGCAACTAAACTGGTAAAGGGGATGGAAGATTTAAACTATGAGGTTAGACTGTCAGGGTTGGGGTTGTTTTCTCTGGAAAAGAGGTGCTTGCGAGGGGACATGATTACTCTGTACAAGTACATTAGAGGGGATTATAGGCAGATGGGGATGTTCTTTTTTCCCATAAAAACAATCAACGCACCAGAGGCCCCCCCTTAAGATTAGAGGAACGGAGCTTCCATTTGAAGCAGCTTAGGGGGTTCGTCACGGTGAGGGCAGTGAGGTTGGGGAATGCCCTTCCTAGTGATGTAATGGCAGATTCTGTTAATGCCTATAAGAGGGGCCTGGATGAGTTCTTGAACAAGCAGAATATCCAAGGCTATTGTGATACTAATATCTACAGTTAGTACTAGTGGTTGTATTTATAGTTTATGTATGTGAGTGTATAGATTGGTAGGTGTGGGTTGTGTGTGCTGGGTTTACTTGGATGGGTTGAACTTGATGGACACTGGTCTTTTTTCAACCCTATGTAACTATGTAACTATATATGTAACTATGAAATGACTTTGATGAATCTGTATTTATTTATTGCATGCTTTTTAACACAAAAAACATTTTATTCAAATGATTTATACATTTTAAGATATATTTATGCAATAACTATTAATGTATATGAACTAATGATTTATATATATATATATATATATATATATATATATATATATATATATATATATATATATATAGTATAAAAAAGACCAGCAACTCCGGGACTTCTTGTGAAAAATCAAAACATATATTCAAAGTAGCATAAACAGCCAACGTAACGTTTCAGTCCCCATTTGAGAAAGATCCCAATGGGGACCGAAACGTTACGT
The DNA here is from genome assembly GCF_000004195.4 of Xenopus tropicalis. Lineage (NCBI taxonomy): Eukaryota > Metazoa > Chordata > Amphibia > Anura > Pipidae > Xenopus > Xenopus tropicalis. The sequence goes on along the minus strand of NC_030684.2, from coordinate 123,143,590 downwards.
CGGCTGTTTATGCTACTTTGAATATATGTTTTGATTTTTCACAAGAAATCCCGGAGTTGCTGGTCTTTTTTATACTATTGGAACCCTCTACCGAGCACCCGAGGTATGTTATGTAGCGGTGCCATCCATATATATATATATATATATATATATATATATATATATATATATATATATATATATATATATATAATAGAAAATAAAGAAGCCGCTCTCACAGGACTTATGTGAAAACATAAAGATTCCTTTAATGAATGGTGGACTGACGTTTCAGCTGAACACCTTTCTCAAAGTGGCAATACAGAGTGAAATCAAACCATAAATACCCCTAGTGGCGGGAAAATACAGACAGAAAATGTGCAAGCGTGACGTCACACTATACAATGTGTGAGGTGTCAAACTTTATCAGTCCGATGCCACACACATATAGGGGCCAAGTAGCTGGTTGGCTGGTAGAGAGTAGAGACTGGTCCGCACTCGTGGTATTCGTACCGCCTTCTAGGGGACATAAACCAATGAGGCATTCCTATTATGTCTTACTCATACATTGGTACACCATATACTGTATTATTGACTTGGTGAGAGTAGTGTTGTCAAGATAGCAAGTAAACCTAGCCTCAATGTAGGGGTACAATTATGGCAACCCAATGCGGGCCAACCAATTACCACCATACCACTGTATCAAAGGCAATAGAGTGAGTAGCCATATCCAGGACCATAAGGCAGATCATGGTGGAGTAACAATATACGGGCTGCTTACGGAGCCAAGCCTCCAATTGGACTATCTTCCCAATAGCGCAAGGGGAATATCAGAGGTACTAGAATCAAGTTAATGCGGAAATAAAACATTGCAACCTCGCACAGGGTGTGAGAAAATCATACCAACAGAGTATTGAGAGAATCCTACCAACAGAAAAGATAGGGAGTTACAGACAAAGGCAGAGAGGGGTAAATCTATCCAAACAGACCGCAACATATAAGACAAATAACGGAAAAAGCAAAAAACAAGGAGACACACAAGGTTACCATGATGATCTTATGAGACTATGAGACTAAGCAGCAGGATAACACTCATAATAAGTTGAGGACTTGCTTAATATATAATACATTACAAAAACCAATATGAGAGATCTATGTTGTAAATGAACCTATGTTAGTATCATCAAAATTGGGCAGTGTATGGCCTTGGGGAGCAAAGTCAAAGTCATTGGTGCTCATTCTAGTAGGACCATCTGTAACAGGATTCTTAGGTCTATGGCATATAGAATGGAGCATATGAAACAAGTTCATTTAGTCCACACGGACTTAAAGTGTTTAGTCTATTAATCCAGCGAAGTTCCGCTCGTAGTAGCAATTTATCACGATCACCACCCCGGATTGGGGGTGGGATGTGGTCAATGATCATGGACCGCATACACACACACACACACACTGTTATGGTTAATGCCACACGAGGCGTAGGGCTGAAATTTTTGGCAAGCGGAGAAACGCTTGCCGAAAATTCAGCCCTTCGCTTGCTACTTGTGCCTGCACCCGAATGAATGGGATACGCTCGGGCGCATGAGACTTTGCATTCTCGCGCGTTTTCATGCGTATATATCGGCTACATGTGCGTGCGCCCGAGCGTATCCCATTCATTCGGGTGCAGGCACAAGTAGCAGGCGTAGGGCTGAATTTTCGGCAAGCGTTTTTCCGCTTGCCGAAAATTTCAGCCCTACGCCTCATGTGGCATCAGCCTATTATACTATTATTATTATTATTATTGATATTGTATATTTATATATATATATATATATATATATATATATATATATATATATATATATATATATATATATATATCAGTCCTTATTAGTGTCTGCACTCCAAAGCTTCTAGCTTAGAGGGGTGCACAGCCACAAATTGGATATTCAACAATAAATAAATATTCTGCGGCTGGCACACCCTTAAAATTTCTCAAAAATGTATTTACAACATATTGTTTAAAAAGAATCCGGCATTTCGGTCCTCAATAGCACCTTTCTCAAGGATAAGCACTATTGTTTTATCCTTGAGAAAGGTCCTATTGAGGACCAAAACGTTGGGTTCTTTTTAAACAATATGTTGTAAATACATTTTTGGGAAATTTTATGGGTGTGCTGGCCACAGAATATTTATTTATTGTTTTATATATATATATATATATATTGTGAGCAATGCAATGGAAAAGGTCATTATTTGGTGTATTTCCACCAGTGTTAAGGTAGGATACAAATGGCCCAAGGTAAAATACCTGGTTTTACAGCAGGTAATGCTGTTTTGGAGTAAATCTCCTTTAAGGTTTGATTTGGCCAGCTGTAGGGAGCTGCCTGATTAGGCTGCAGGTGAGCAGCCAATAAAAGGGGTTGTGTGATTTACAGGGTTGGAGTTGGAATTGAATGCTGACTGAGTGAAGGTCACTCTCAGAACAGGGCATGAGGGCTGCCTGTGTTAGGAACTCCCAGAGGAGCTGGGGGTGCCACTTGCCACTGCCGGGAAGCAGAGGGACTGCTGACCAAACAGATGAGTGCTGAGAGGGCTCAGCAAGGCTTAGGGGCTGATTTACTTACCCACGAACGGGTCGAATGGAGTCCGATTGCGTTTTTTTCGTAATGATCGGTACTTTGCGATTTTTTCGTATGTTTTGCGATTTTTTCGGATTCTTTACGAATTTTTCGGATCCAATACGATTTTTGCGTAAAAACGCGAGTTTTCCTATCCATTACGAAAGTTGCGTAAAAAGTTGCGCATTTTGCGTAGCGTTAAAACTTACGCGAAAAGTTGCGCATTTTTCGTAGCGTTAAAAAAAATTTTTTTTAATGAAAACGATCCAACGTTTCGAGCACCAACTGTGCTCTTCCTCAGGGACAAACCAGGTCTTGCTATATATATATATATATATAATACAAAGGATGGCACAACGCTACATAACATACCTCAGGTGCTCGGTAGAGGGTTCCAATAGTATAAAAAAGACCAGCAACTCCGGGATTTCTTGTGAAAAATCAAAACATATGTTCAAAGTAGCATAAACAGCCAACGTAATGTTTCGATCCCCATCGGGACCTTTCTCCCGATGGGGACTGAAACGTTACGTCGGCTGTTTGTTACTTTGAACATATGTTTTGATTTTTCACAAGAAATCCTGGAGTTGCTTAATATATTTTTAATGGGTGAAATCATAGCCAGTTAATACAATACAAATACAATACAAAGAACAAAACAAATACAATGTTCTTTGTTCTTTTTTCCCATAAAAACAATCAGCGCACCAGAGGTCACCCCTTTAGATTAGAGGAAAGGAGCTTCCATTTGAAGCAGCGTAGGTGGTTTTTCACGGTGAGGGCAGTGAGGTTGTGGAATGCCCTTCCTAGTGATGTGGTAATGGCAGATTCTGTTAATGCCTTTAAGAGGGGCCTGGATGAGTTCTTGATCAATCAGAATATCCAAGGCTATTGTGATACTAATATCTACAGTTAGTACTAGTGGTTGTATATATAGTGTATGTATGTGAGTGTATAGATTGGTAGGTGTGGGTTAAGTGTGCTGGGTTTACTTGGATGGGTTGAACTTGATGAACACTGGTCTTTTTTCAACCCTATGTAACTATGTAACTATGTAACAATACAAAGAACAGCACTCAAAAAGAAAACCGATTCTTTACACCTGCCGTTGATGAGTAGTTATATACAGGGCTCCTGTTTTGCACAGCCTCCATGCTCTTTGCGCCCATAAAATCATGCTTAGGTCAAATTTGTCCTACTCATGTGCTGCTCATGAGTACAGTTTGCTGAATATTTACAGGAGCATGCCTTGCAGCTTGTTTGGTGATTGTGTGTATGTGGTTACTACACAATCTTATTAGTATAAGAATATTTAATTCTCAAAAATGTAATACTTACGGCCGATACCAACCACATTTACCCATTGACGCAAATCTTCACATGGTTTTGGAAGATCATTAAATACCAAATAACCTGAAAGAGTTAGCAAGAGAAGGTCACTGTGCAGATATTCATATAGCTGAAAAAAGTAAGACCCAGATGATTACGGGGCACTGTAATAAAAGGTACAATGTTTGCTTGTAGCCTTTCTTCAACTTGGGCTGAATACCGAACTTAATCCAAATCCTAGATTATGTATGTAATCTAGGTTTCGGATTCAGTTTGGTATTCAGCTGAATCTTCACAAAGGATTCAGGGTTCGGCCGAATCAGAAAATAGTGGATTCGGTACATCACTAATTTGGGGTCCAGCAGAGGGCTCTTGATTGTTGATGATGAAGGCTGGTGCCTTCATTTTATATTCCTATGATTACTTGCATAGCCTGAAACACATTAGGCTTGATGGTTCAATATTTCTCTATCTGATAATCAAAGATTACTGTCCGGAGTGCTACTCAACTTGCTACTTGTTGAACCTACAGAGGGGGAATGCTGAGAATTGTGCACTGGGACTGCTATAGATTATGTGCATTGGGGGAAATGGTAAAGGGAAACATTCAGAGGGTGAGTCTTGAGTGGAATATATATATATATATATATATATAATTTTTTTTTTTTTTTTTTGAAAGCCTGGAGAGAGGCTTATTCGAAACACATCATTTAGAATATAATAAACAGTTAAAAAGTAACTGTTTTTTGTCTTAGAAAATCTGTGTTTCTATATATTAAATATAAGGAGAACATACCCTTTAATTTTTGTTCCCACTTAAATAATCTGCTACCAGGCTAACATATTAACTAATGTTGAAAAAATATGTCATCGTTACACTTCACGGCATTCAGTAAAACTTCATACACAGTAATTGTATCTTCACTTAATTGCCTCTTCTGCAGCGGAAACGACCACAACTTGGCCGGTCTCAAACATCCTAATATTCCATACACTTATTTCTCTGTTTAATAATCTCTTTTAAATGGTGAAATCACAGCCATGGTTTTATGCCTAGTGCCACTGCACTAATTGCACCAGTTAATGTTACTATGCAAAGAACAGCACCCAGAGAGGAATCCTGCCCTTTACACCTGCCATAGATGAGTAGTTATATATGGGGCTCCTGTTTTGCACAGCCTCCATGCTCTTACTTTGTGCCCATGAAATCGTGCTTAGTATGCACCCTACTCACGTAGTGTCCTCTATAACCCGAATACAATTTGCTGAATATTTACAGGTGCATGTTTTGAAGTTTGTTTGGTGATTGTGTGTATGTGGTTACAGCACAATCTTATAAGTATAAAAACTGTGTATCTTTGATTCTCAAAAATGTAATATTTACCTGGGATGTCAACCATCACATTTTCCCTTTGTGGGCATTTGTATGCTTCTGGAAGATGATTAAATGCCCAGGAACCTGAAAGAATTAGCAACTGAAAGTCACTGTGCAGATATTCATATAGCTTAAAGGAACAGTTCAGTGTAAAAATGAAACTGGGTAAACTGGATAGCCTGCACAAAAAATAACAATATTTGCAATATAGTTAGTCAGGTAAAAATGTAATCTGTTAAGGCTGGAGTGAGCAGTTGTCTAACATAATAGCCAGAACTCTACTTCCTGCTTTCAGCTTTCTAACCTCTTAGTTAGTCAGTGACTTTAGGGGGGGCACATGGGAGATAACTGTCCAGTTTTGTGAGCACACAGGTCAGATTGAAATGCAAACTAACTGACATTTATGTCCCATATGGCCCCCTCAAGTCACTGATTGGTTACGACTACTAACAGATTAGAGAGCTGTTAAGCAAGAAGTAGCGTTCTGCCCATTATATTAGACATCTGCTCACAACAGCCCTTACAGATTACATTTTTGCCTAACTAACTATATTGCAAATATTATTTATTTTGTACAGGCTATCCATTTTACCCAGTTTCATTTTATACTGAAGTGTTCCTTTAAAAATTAAGACTCAGATTAGATTAGAGGGCACTGTAATAAAAGGTACAAGGTTTGCTTGTTGCCTTTCTTCTTGGGCTTAAGATTCTCAGTGTCAAAAAGTAATTTCATGAAATGGATAACTGTCAGAAAAACTCAATGGCACTCAGTCCGTCTCAGTCAGCAGCCTGCGGTTTCTTTCCCTAAATAGCTATTTTCTTACTACAGGCTTTAAAAACAAGAAGCCAGTAAGCTCAACTGGATTGTGTGGGAATTTACTTCATTCATTGGTGTGACAACATGCAATACAAGTTTATGGAGTAACTCCACTGTGGGGGGGTCTACCCTGAAACATTGCATTGCCATTGCCTGCATCTGCATTGTGGGATTGTTGTGTATAAGCATAAGGAGGTTACAATATCACAGGGCCACAATATGAGGGGGTTACAATATATCACAGGGCCATAAACAATTTTTTAATATTTTCTTACAAATTGTACATAAAGGCCATGGAGATCTACCAATGTAGTCATCAATCCACAACAGAGATACCAACACAGAACCAAAATCATCTGAGTTTATTTTGGCCCCTTCCGGTTCCACCCCTGCCCCCTGTCTTTCCCAGCCCTGATCCACTGCTTCAAAAAAGTTGGAATAATGAAGAATTGGGATAATGATTCTATAAATTTCAATGGACATATTTCAACAGATCTGTTATAATATATATATATATATATATATATATATATATATATATATATATATATATATATATATACTAAATTTGCAAGTATGTGTTTATTATGGGGTAGTTGAATGAAGCTAAACTCACTAGGTGCATCTAAAAATGTTTTTAAACATGTAATGATTATGCTCAGTTTTTTATATTCACAACAGAACCCAGTCAATAGGGGTGTGAGTAATGTAATAACCTTGGGAAGATGCAGGTTGTTTCACCACACCTGTCAGGGTTCAGGTGTTTGTGACATGGTTGCTAACAACATCCTTTGCATCTAGTGGGATACTGTACAACAGTGATCCCCAACCAGTGGCTCAGGAGGAACATGTTGCTCCCCAACCCCTTGGATGTTGCTTCTAGTGGCCTCAAAGCAGGTAGTTATTTTTGAATTTCTGGTTGGAAGGCAAGTTTGCATAAAAGCCCAATGTAACTGCCAAACAGAGCCTTCTGTAGGCTTCCAGTCAACATAGGGGCTACCAAATAGCAAATTATAGCTCTCATTGGCACCTCCAGGAACTTTTTTCATGTTTGTGCTGCTCTCCAAAATTTTTTCAATTTGAATTTGGCTCAGGGGTATAAAAGGTTGGGGATCCCTGCTGTACAAGTACTGAAGGGAGTTTGATCGTGTAAAGAAGATATGAATATACAGAGTATATATATATTACAGTGTGTGTGTGTATATATATATATATATATATATATATATATATATATATATATATAATTTGCAAATTTAAAAGGGGTTTTTATGACTATTCTGCTGTTATAATTATGTAGGGACCCATAGGGTTAAATGGCCCCTATGGCTTTAAATCCCTACAGGTTCGGTTCCCTTAGTTGCTGGGCAGAAGGGAATGTATCTAAGTAAGTTCATTAACATATGTGTGCTATTGGCTAGCAGGTATGGTGACTGCTTCCTGCCTCACTTTGGTATAGTGCTGGGAAAGGAGTGGCACTTTGCTTCCACCTGAGGAACAGGGTGGGTGTTGCTGTGAGCCCGGGGCTCGGGCCTAGTTTTAGTCGGAACAGGGCCCCGTGAATGAGGCATTAGATAGTGGCAGGTGTAGCCCCCTTTATAGTACCACTCTAGGGGTGTAAGGCAGTTAGGGCTGAGCTAGAAAGAGAAGTTCTGAGCTCCTTCATAGTTTTGAAGGTATCTTTCCCAGGCCACATTGCCTGTAGTGTAGGGATCCCAGTGACTAGGGAATCAGGATAGAGAATTCCCTGAGGGGATCCACTATGGGGTGTGACAGAGGGGAAGTGAGATTCCTGCCAAGTCTGCCCGCAGGGGAGTGTCAGTCTGTATTACACTCTGTATGTGGTGTTGCCTGTACCACTGGCCCCTGAGAAGCTGTATTGTGAGTAACTCTGTGGATATCAAATAAACACTTATTATTTTGTTATTTGCAAGAACCTCTGGCACCCTCTGTTTTCATTTTTCTGCATTGCGGTAAGAGGTGTAGTTGCACAACACCCTCGCCTCCTCTTCCGCTTAGCAAAGGCCCACTCTGGGTGAGAGAGTACAGTGTAAATCATGTTCTACTGGTACTAGTCCGGGAAAGCAGCTATTGAGATGAAATAAAGGTTACAATTATGTATAGATTTCTTAGTTACCTATACAATTCATATATTAAAAGTCACAAAGGAGTCCTGTGATCACAATGTGGTTACAAACCATGTGGCATTATATAGGTCACAGGCCTCCCATTGCCCTATGAATATTGCAGGGGCATCTAACCATTGTGTTCCTATCAAAAGCTGGCAGATTCAAACCCTGTCATTTGTAACTATTTCCTGTGCGAATAAAGGGGCACCAAAGCAGGGCAGGAAGGGATTGTGGGGGATGCAGAAGGTGTAAAAAAACAAAACTATCAGTGATTTATAAAAAAAAAAAAAAAATAGTTTTTATTACAATAATAGGCAGAATATATTTGCAGCATATTTTCTATGTATATTGCCATTTTAATTACTCAAATTTCTAAGCACACCTTAAATGCAAAAAAAAGTGCTAGATAGCGCTTATGTAGGTAGGTAAACTATACAGTGCTGCTTACCTCTGCAAATTACTCCAAGATCTTTGATGTGATCAAACCAGGGAATTCCAAGTATTTCGATATTACAGTTCCACAGAGATTTTTCATTTTCCGGACAACTTATTACATTAAGCCAGATTTTCCCTGTACCGGGTCCGAATGAAACTGCTTTGGCTATTTCTGTAGGAGAAGGGGTACAGCCCAACTGTCTGCAAACCACTGAAGCAGCATCAACATCCCAATCAGAAGAAGTCACTGTGCTCCAGACTCCCTGGAACTTCACTTCTACTCTTCCTTCACACTCGTTTTCTCCACCAACAAGTCGAAGTCCCTCTGGGGCCCCTGAAGGAAGTGCAATTTATTGCAATTACAATACTCAGTGATCAGACATTTTAACAAGAAACTGAATATATTTGAAATTGCATAATATACTTGCACCCCCAAACCCCCTCCCCCTGAAAAATTGACTCTAGTGCACCAGTAGTTACCATGCAACCAGATGGTTTTTAGAAAACAAAACTCTTATGTAAATAATTGGGAAAAACAGTCTGGGTAGCCACAAGCTTTCAGTGCTCCTCTGAGATGTTTACATTCCTTGTCCTTGGACTCTGTATCAGTTGTCACACTTTCCGCCCTGTGGTGTAGAGTTCTAATGACACACAGTTTGTGTTCCAGCGGATGGTGGAAATAGAACAACAGATATTGATCCGTGTGAGTGGGTTTCCTGTATACTTCTGTTTTCAAGATACCCCCCTCTTGAATGGATGTCAAACAGTCCAAAAAAGCAAGTTTGTTCTCATGGACATCCTCCCTTGTGAACTTGATGTTGTTGTCCACTGAGTTAATGTGTTCTGAAAAGGCCGCCACTTTGTTGGATCTGATTTTAACCCACGTGTCATCTACATACCTGAACCAGTGACTTGGTGTAGTTCCATTGAATGTAGGGCCTTCCTTTCAACTTTCTCCATATACAAGTTTGCTACAATGGGAGAAACTGGTGAACCCATTGCACAGCCATGTTTTTGCCTGTAAAATTGGTCCTTGTATTTGAAGTATGTGGTGTTAAGGCACAAATCTAACAATAAACATACTTGGTTGGGACTGAGTTTCATTCTGCTGCTAAGGGTGTTATCTTTCTTTAGTCGATTTCTTACAGTCTCCGTAGCCTCTGTGGTAGGTATACATGTGAACTGTGAAGTGACATCATATGATACCATAGTTTCTTCTGCCTCTAGTTTAACTCCTTGAATCTTGGTGACAAACTCTTTGGCATTTTGGATATGATGCACTGTTTTACCTACCAATGGGGCTAAGATGTTGGCCAAGTATTTTGCAATGCTGTAAGTCACTGAATTGATGCTGCTGACAATAGGCCTGAGTGGTGCTCCATCTTTATGTATCTTGGGGAGTCCATATAAGCATGGTGTATCTTCTCTGGGGTACAGATGGTGGTATAAAGCTTGATCAATGGCTTCCTCCTTTTCAAGTTGTTGTAGGCAATCTATCACCTTTTCCTTGTAACTGCTGCTTGGGTTTCTCCTTAAAGGTTCATATGTATTGCTATCACTGAGTAGCAAGGTCATTTTGCAGTGATAGTCAGTTGTGTTTAGCACAACTGTGCATCGCCCTTTATCTGCTGGCAGGATGGTGATGTTCGGGTCCTTACTATGGGATAGCTCTCCTCTCTTGTGTAGTAAGGTTAGAGGGGGGTGCTCTGGCACTTGACAATGCAGCTGACACTTTTAGGCTGAGTTGTTCTGCTTCCTCCACCTTTATATGGTTATTATTGATGGCTGTTTCAGAACTCTTCACACATCCATTCATGCAACTCTAACAACTAACACCTGTTTGAAGAGTTACATGATACTTTGGTAATCCTTTCAAAGTAACACCACAGCATTCACACCTCTGTGAGTTTCAGATGTCACCTTTCTGAAGAGTTACATAGTGCGATTGTGATTGGATTAGTGGAAGAGTATATATGCTGAGGACTTCCCAGACCACTCAGTTGAACTGAAGAAGCTGCTCGGATGAGTAGTGAAGCGTCTTCAATGATTACCAAACAAGTCCAGTTGCTTTTATACTAGATATACCATGACCTGGATGAATGAAAATCTTCATAGACATAAAAATGATTGTTTCAAAAACAGTAATAGAGCTGCCACCTGGCCGCTATTTAACTGGCCTGTAAGCCGGTAAGTCAGTATTACAAATTTATTGGCAATGTACTTGCTGGTAAATTAGTAATAACCTATATACCCTATAATTCCTCCAATTTCCTCACCTTTTCTGCTGCTGATCAGCTTTTATAATCCGACCCACCTCTGCCCATCCATTTCCCAACCCTGCCCGCTCAGTTCCCTGCCATTTAAGGGTCACAATTACCCTTTCCCTGCCTGGTCTGTCCATTGCCCTGCACCTTGATGAAACCAATATTGGCTACAGCAAATTTGGGACTGTGTATCCAGTTTAATGCTAATGCCACAACCTTCAGCTCTCAGAAATAAAATAAATAAATGGGCAGAAAAAAACAACAGCTACCACCCTCTTTCTTTTGCATTTATCTTATGCAAAACATAAAAACACAAACCTATCCTACCCAGCCATAAAGTCCAGGAAACACAATACTTATCACTGGTCAAGGAGATATTGGACAGAAACTATTGCTTTAAAAAGCATTAAGCAATGTCGTTAATCTTATGATATGGCATTTTACTCCAAAGTTAACTAATGTAGGCACATCCATCTGATTATCTGTCCCACAGTTACAAATATTTTGGCACAAAATACATTCAATTAACATTAACACTGATTTACATTAACACTGATTTACTAGTTATTCTGGATTGTTAGTAACCTTGACATGTTTCTTACCTGTGCACCTTACTCCAACGTCATCTCTGTGATCACAGTTGCGAAGTCCCCACATGGGATGGCGACAATCCCAAAGGGCCGATTCTTCCCCCGTACAAAGCAGAACAGCAAGCCATATCTTCCCTGATCCAGCCCCAAAGAAAGCAGACCTGCTGCCTAATGGTGCTGAAACCCCACATCCCAGCTGTCTGCAAACCACATTAGTTTCACTCCAATCCCACTCTCTGCTGCACACTGTACCCCACTCTCCGTGGTGCTTCACCTCCACTCTTCCCTCACACTTATGAGACCCTGCAGAAAGTCTCAGTTCTTCTGTTTCACCTGCATAGAATACAATAGAATATGTTTTAGAATTTGTATTTTATAGAATAAGTTCATATAATAACCTAATACATAGATGAAGGCTTTGTTTCTTGTTTGGGGATTTGTACACGGTATGATGAAATATATAATAATAAAATATATAATTTCTGGTTAAAATACAATGGGCTCCAGCATGCATGCTCGCGAGCCACTGGTTGGTTATCAGACAATTCTTTCCCCTGTTTTTCTGCCTATGACATCATCCACCCGAGTTACAGACTGGAGCCAAAAATGAAGGGCGGGTTCAGCCGATTATAAATTCGCCCTGCTGCAGTTGCAGCCAAAGAGAGAGCCAGAGGGACAGAGAAACAGACAAGTGACTGAACTGCCAGTGACCAAAGAGTGCTGTGGAGAGAGAGTTCTACATCCTGTTTAGCTGCCTGTGCTATCCTTATGTGTCCCCTGTTTGAGGACAGGTGTTTCTCATGTGCCTGCTATGTAGGAGCAACTGCCTATCCAAAGGGAGAGGTACTTTGGGGCAGGTAGCGCTACCTGGGGAAACTGAAACAGCTCCGGGGAAGGGACTTTGTCAGGACTGAACTGAACAAGGGTATTTCCTCCAGGAGAAGAGTGTGTAACTGTGTCCTGGGAGAGACTGAGCAACAGGTTTGGCTAAAACCACACAGGCTTCCCTAAGCAGGGTTTATTACTGTTTGCAGAATCCCCCTGTGACTGTGGAGACATATTCCCTCTTTCCCAAACTTAGCTAACTGAGCCTAGCAAAAACACCAGGACACATAAGTGGGGTGCAGGTCGGCCACAGCTTTATTAGAAAAAACACTTCCTCTTTAGTCCTTGCCATCTGTTTTTTCACATGTACCACAGACATACATATGGGTCTACATAAAGACCCATACTGACCTATCTATCCACTCACATACAGACCCACACTGACCTATCTATCCACTCACATACCGACCCATACTGACCTATCTATCCACTCACATACAGACCCATACTGACCTATCCACTCACATACAGACCCATACTGTCCTATCTATACACTCGCATACAGACCCACACTGACATATCTATCCACTCGCATACAGACTCACATACAGACCCATACCAACATCAATACTAACTATAGATTATAGTATCACAATAGCCTTGGATACTATGCTTCTTCAAGAAATCATCCAAGCCCCTCTTAAAGGCATTAACAGAATCTGCCATTACAACATCACTAGGAAGGGCATTCCCCAACCCCACTGCCCTCACCGTGAAAAACCACCAACACTGCTCCAAACCAAAGTTCAGTTCCTCTAATCTAAAGGGGTGGTATTTGTGAGGCCTTACCAGAGACCTATAAAAAAGGCAAAATTATGTTTTCATCCATTGAGTCAATGCCCCTTTTTTATACAAGACAGCACTTTATTTGCTTTAGTAGCCACAGAATGACACTGCCTGCCTTCTCTATTAAGGATACCCCTAACAAACTACCATTTAGCAAATAACTCGCGTTTATATTATTTCTATCAAAGTGCATAACTTGTCAACATTGAACCTCATTTTCCATTTTTCTTTCCAATTTAATACAACCACGCTGCAAAGTGGTTTAACACAATTTAGTATCATCAGCAAAAATAGAAACAGTACTCTCTATGCCCACCTCCATGTCATTAATAAACAAGTTAAAAAGCAAAAGACCAAGGACTGACCCCTGCGGTACTCCACTAACAACACTGGCCCAATTAGAATGTTCTAGGCCAATATTTCTCAATTTGACCATTAACCTTCTGTGAGGTACTGTATCAAACGCTTTAGCAAAGTCCAAGTAGTTGACATCCACTGCCATTCCAGCATCGAGGTTCCTACTCACCTCCTTATAAAAGGCAATTAAATTAGTCTGGCAAGATCTGTTACGCATAAAACCATGCTGGCACAAACTAATAGTATTGTGAACTGCAATGTATTCAAGTAACCTATCCCTTATTACCCCTTCCAAAAGCTTTTCTACTACTGATGTCAGACTAACAGGCCTATAGTTTTCAGGCTGAGAATGGGATCCCTTTTTAAATAACGGCACCACATTAGCAATCTGCCAGTCTCTCGGCACCATGCCAGACCTCAATGAATCCTGAAAAATTAAGTAGAGAGGTTTGGCAATCACAGAGCTAAACTCGTTTAATATCCTGGGATGAATACCATCCGGTCCTGGACCTTTGTTTACCTTTACTAGTGACCCATGCATCACTAGTTTTATTACTAGAATTGGTTCTATTAAAAGGGAAGCCATCATTAGCTGGCTCCTCAGTTCTATAGACAAATAAAAAATAAGAGTTCAAAATTTCTGTTCTTTCCCTGTTCTCATCAACCAT